>NW_024081385.1:0-21741 GCF_003009895.1 Hyaena hyaena | reverse complement strand
CTCCCTCTCTCTCTGACCCTCCCCTGCTCATGCTGTCTCTCTCTCTCCTAGAAAAAAAAAAAACATTAAAAAAGAAGATGTGGTTTATCTATACGATGGAATACTACATAGCAATGAGAAAGAATTAAATCTGGCCATGTGTAGCAACATGGATAGACTTTGAGGCTGTTATGCTGAGTGAAATAAGTAAGGCAGAGAAGAACAAATACCATATGTTTGCACGTATAGGAGGATTAGGAGGAACTTAACGGAAGACCATGGGGGAGAAGAAGGGGGAAAATAGTTGGGGGAAGAGGGGGAGGCAAACCATGAGAGACTCTTGAATGATGAGAACAAACTGAGGACTGATGGGTGTGTTGGGGAATGGGGGAGATGGGCATGGAGGAGGGCACTTTTGGGGTGAGCACTGGGTGTTATATGGAAACCAATGTGACAATAAACGATTTGTTTAAAAAAAATCCACCGTCTGATTGAAAACATATGATATCTCTCCTTTTTTTGATTGACTTATTTCACTAGCATAATACCTCTGGATTTTAGCATTTAGAAGAGGCCTTCAAACTTCTTTTCTGATATCTGCTTAACAAATAAAACACTTTGGTTTTTGTTATTAGTGATATTATATTCCTATTTCCATTTCTCTTTGAGTTAAGCTGACCTTGAAGCAATTACAGAGACAGATCAGACCTTTATGTTTAAAGATTTGTGGCCATTGCTTATATTCCAGTTTTTCTTTGTCCCAATAAAATGATGAAAAAGATTAATTCTTACCTTTAAATGATTCTTCTGTAACAGAATAGTTTGCTTTGCCCAAACCTTTTATCCTTCCATGCAGTTATTATTATTAGCTTAAATCTTTTCTTCTATCTTATTTTCACAGAATGATGCAACCTTTGTCCTTAAGTACAAAAGTTTGATGAAAACCTATATGAGAAAGGGAATTTAGGAAGCTCACATGCTAGATATAACATGCCAGCAGGTGCTTGTTCCTCTTGCTTTGGTTGTCGTTTTTCAGGCAGTATGCTGAGTGCTATTTACTGCTTTTTTCTCCTTTGACTTATTTACATATACAGTAGACATTATTTCCTCTCTTTATCCTCTTCATATAGTATTTAGAAATGACATTGATTCTCTACTAATTTTTCTTTCCTCAGAATTATTTTTTAAAAATATTCCTTATTATTTATATTGTTATTCTCTATCTTCTTCCTTCTTTTTCTCCTTTCAGACTTTTTTGAACTCTTCAGGTGAAGTTGAACTCTGCCTTTGGTGACAGTGTAACTTCATAGACAGGAATGATTACTCTCTGTTAGATCAAAACTGAGGGTTCAGGTAAGCTATTTTCAGAAACTAGGCACAAACAGGATCTTTTGCTGTTTTAGGTCTGGCCCTCAGGCAGCCATAAAATCACTAAAGGTCATTCAACTGAAATAGAATCCTCTCTGGGGAGTCACTGCTCCTGACATTCAATTAAGTTATTCTGGGTGTCCACCCTGCAAAGAGAAGCTTTGTATTGCTTCTGTGTAAAACAGTAAAAGTAAATGAAAGCTGGTACACTTGAGGATTCTGCTTTTAAACAAAGACCAGTTTGGGCCTTTAGTTTCCCTAGAAGACAAGAACCAAGCAATTTCTAATTTGATGTGGTACCTAGACCATTGTATTCTGAACATTCTCTAAGGACAGATCAAAAAGTTAACTATTGCTTCTTGAATTCACATTCTTCTGGATCATTGGACTCCTCATTCACAAAGACCCAGCAGAAATTCACTGTGGGGTTCTTTATTCAAGATCATAAATCTTGGTTTAAAAAACAAAATGCTGAGGTGTTAATAAAGATTTCCTGTAGTCATGAAGAAATCATGAAGAATATCCTCACTCTCAAGAGGATATTACTGAAGTAATTAAAGAGGCACTGAAGTAGCAGAACAGGTTTTCAAATCCTGCTTTAGATGGTGAAGCAGCAAATTATTTACCATCAAACAGTTAAAACTGTAATTTCCCAGGACACCAGGGTGGCTCAGTCGGTTCAGTGTATGACTTCAGCTCAGGTCATGATCTTGCAGTTCATGAGTTTGAGCCCCACATAAGGCTCTGTGCTGACAATTCAGAGCCTGGAGCCTTCTTCTGATTCTGTGTCTCCTTCTTTTTCTGTTCCTCCTCTGCTTGTGCTCTTTCTCTCTCTTTCTCTCTTAAAAATAAATAAAAACATTAAAACAAATTTAAAAACTATAATTTCCAAAGGAATTCATTCATCATTTAATCATATGTATGATATATAATATCAAATATATGATATTACGTGATATTAATATATATCATTTATCTTACCTAAAACCCCATTATATAAAAAGTAATTTGAAAAAAAAAGGTCAGTTAAGAAGGTTTATATCATATACGCACCTTAATATTTTGGTTATTAATACCAAAAAGTAAGAAGATGTGAGAAAAAAGTGTTGTCTTCTTGACATCTTTTTTAAAAGGAAAGAATTGAACTCTGTTCCTTCCCTACTGGATTGTGACTTCCCTGAAGCATTTTTTATGATTTTTGTTACTTGACTTCTTTATTAGTTGCCATGACTGGCACATCATAGGCATTCCACAAATTATTAAATAAGTAACTGAATGAAGTGGTGAATGAGACAATAAACAGACAAACTAACCATCTTATCTCTAAGAGCCTCCAGTGTTCTCTTTTGTTATACCAAATCAGCCTCCAACAACCTGACTTTGGACAAGATGCCTGACATAGAAATGAAAGAGCTACGTTAGAGTTAGAGTTGAGCTGAGTGTGGCTTTCCCCTTTCTTGTTGTTAAGTTAAAAGTTTTATTCTTGTTCTGCCCTGATTCTGAGCAGCAATGACCTAGTATACAGGAGTAGCAAGTAGGCCAGCAGATACTACCCTTTCATCTTGAGTCATAAAAGTTGGCATTTTGGAGTTTTGACATTTAGCTAAGTCTTTGTGACAGCACTCTCCCTGGCTTCCTACATGACATGTGGGATGAAATCCGGCATAGCAAAGTTCCATATGATTTCTTGCTGCATGTGATATGCAATAATAGATTGGATGAGTAAATTTCTTTTTTTTCACCATACATAGATGCAAATAGAGAAATAAAGCATGACACAATCATGCAGCTGCCAAATAGATATATGTTTTATCAAGAGCCAGGTCAAAAATATAAGAAGATGTATTTATATAATGGATTTTAGCATATTTTCCATAATTTTTGGCTACTAGCATGAGGGCTTAGAAATATATATATATATATATGTATATATATGTAACATATGATAATATCATGAAAATTTTAACTTTCTGTTTCAGTTCAACAATTATTTAACATAGTACTATGTATAAGACAGATATTTAAAATGGGGCAAGTTATGGACCTTGCCTTCAAGAAGCCAATAGTGGAGGTTTGATAAGAATAATTATAATTAAGATGAAGTAAATAAGAAAAGTACAAATAATTTAAGTGGAGAGAGAGCACAGACTAATTCATGTAATTGAGATTCATGAAAAGGATGGCATTTAAGATGGACACGAAGGAATAGGATTTTGTTTGCTGGGGAGAAAAAGGTACTGGAGAAAGAAGAGCATGAACAAAGCTGTGACTATGGATAGTGGTCTATATTTTAGAATATCAAATAGTTAAATGCCTCTGGCTCCTAAGGTACACTTGGAGAAGTAATGGAGAAATGAAGTTAGAAAGACAAGGTGGTCTTCCTGCAGAAAGGCCTAAATAACAGGTGAAATACCCACATTCATTTAATTGAAATGTGGGGCCACTGAAAGAGTTTGAGGGACGGAAGAGTAGGTTTGGCATAATGGTTTAAGAAGTGTGGTCAGGGGCACCTGGGTGGCTCAGTTGGTTAAGTGTTCGACTTTGGCTCAGGTCATGATCTCAAGGTTTGTGGGTTTGAGCCCCACATCGGGCTCTGTGCTGACAGCTAGTTCAAAACCTGGAGCCTGCTTCAGATTCTGTAACTCCCTCTCTCTCTGACCCTCCCCTGTGCATGCTGCCTTTCTGCCTCTCTCTCTCTCTCTCTCAGAAATTAAAAAAAAAAAAAAGTGTGGTCTGACAGAAATGAGGTAGGCAGAGATAGGAATAAAGATGAGTTTTGAAATTGTTGCAATACTCTTGCCTGGATTATTGAGAGAGGATTGGAAAAGCTTTACCCAGAGTTTAGATTGGGAGCAAATGGAACATTTAGTATAGATAATTTGAGGAGTTTAATAAATACACTATTTCCAAAGCTATGAATAGCTGAAGGGAGGATCATAAGGGATATGTAGTGCAGTTAGCTGGGACTTGTTAGGACTGGAACCATTACCATACCTAGGTCTAAACTGATGTGAGGGCAGACGCATTGCCAGATCTCAGGAGAGAACTGTGTGGAGCATAGAGCTTTTGGTAGACAGTGAGAACCAGTCCATAATAATTTTATGGGAAAATATTATGGCCTTTTTATGCTCCTTCCTTCTTTTTTTTTTTTTTTTTTTTTTTTTTTTGCCAGGGCTTTCCATTGGCCAAGTACAACTGGATGCCAGAAGTCAAAGGAGCTTTTCATGTCATCCATTTAGGTCCACTTCCCAGGGCACTCAGCAGGGTGGAGAGTGATCTGAAGGACAAATGAACTATCCTGTGAAGTTATGGACCAATGTAGGGTACTATAGGTAAGATGCCAAGCACAGAGTTGGAAATGGAGTGCTGCAGGAATGTTGAGCTAAGGACAAGTAGGTTTGAACGGCTTAAGTTATATGAATTGATGATATCATGGGGTAATTTATAGGATAAAGAGAGAGAGTAAATTTATAGGATAGAGCTTTCAGAAAAACCTATATTTAGAAGACAGGAGAACAAAGAGGAAAGAATAAAGAAGATAAGGAAGAATGGAAGGAAACAAACCCAGGAGCAAAGATTGGTAGAGATGAAGGAAAGAGCCAGCATCAGGAACAAGAAGGAGGCAGAGAAGAAGCCCAAGGCAGCAAACAGTTTTTTAAAAATGTTTATTTACTTTTTTGAGAGAGAGAGAGAGAGACAGAACGAGCAAGCAGGGGACGGACAAAGAGAGAGGGAATGAGAGAATTCCAAACAGGCTCTATGCTGACAGGTTTTGTATGTAGTCAATTCCATATGATACAATTACTAGAAGGGATGAGCCCAGTGCCACACAGCAAATACTAATAGGATGATAGGTGTTATGTTGGCTACTATAAAGTGATTATTTAGGATCACTACAGTTATTATAATAAATAGAGATAATATCATGCCTTCTAGGCATAGATAGGTGGGATAGGTATATTAGTAGTCTTATAAGGGATATGATGAAAGCCAGGAAAGATACTGACATACACTATAGATACTTGATAATTATAGTATTAACTATAATCTAATGAGTCAAAAGAATGTGTTTTAACTTAAATTAATTATCATATTTAGTCCACTCTAGTCCTTTTTGGGTTTATTCATAAGGCTAGGCTTATGGCTAATAGTGTAATTAATAGAAGTTCTATGGTAAGAATGGTAGAGGCGGGAGGAGTGTGATTTCTAGGTTGAACAATAAGAATGTAATGGTGACTAGGAAAAATTTTATGGAGAAATGTAGGTAGGCTGACCCTATCGGGTCAAATCCACATTCATAAAGACTTGCTGTTTTTGCATAGATATTTAATTGGGGCAGTCAGAATGCAATTAGTACAAGTAATATCCTTAACTGACTGAGCCACCCAGGCACCCCAGAAAATAGTTTTAAGTAGGGCTGGATAGACTGTCACTGGCTCTACAATTTAGAATAAATGGTTGGTTTTTATCAGTACCAACATGGACTTCTGTTATGGTTGTGTTTTGGATTTGGGGAAATAGGAAAGAGAATGCAATTATAGTGAAGGAGGTGAGGCCAGTAACCAATAATCGCATTCTCACTTTTTTACTTAGTTTATTTTCTTCTACTAGTCCTCGTACCTCTCCTTTTTATTCTTCTTCCTTTGGATTTATTAACATCTATAATACACTAGACACTTTATCTGCCTATAGCATCCCATTTCAGAACAACCCAGTAGGGTAAATATTATCTTCACCTTACATGACAGAAAGTTTGGTCATGCATTTAGTAAGGATTAGGCTCATTTTCAAAACTGTAAATCATAGACTCCAAAACTGTGTACTCTTTTTTTTTTTTACAGTATTTAACACATAGTAGTTATTCATCACCTAGTTGAAGAAGGAATGAATGAAGTGTGGCATAAAATTCTGCCTAAGAGATGGCAATCTGGGTTCCAGTGCTAGCTTTGCTATTAAATACAATGTAAACTCTTTGTTAATAAAACTTGCTTTTCACTGCCTTCAGAAAATTATGTCATGAAAACACTTTCCTTGGAGAAACTTGCTGTATAAATATTAAATGAATCATGAATATTTTTCATAATGCAAATGTTGGAATCAAATGAAATATCTTCTTTGTAAGATCCTAATAGTAAAATATCTTTATCATGTCATTGTTACTGATTTTGCCCCAAGGAAATGGATGACATAATTCTAGATGTTTTATGATGTATGTTTATTGTTCAGTTTATAGTATATAAATCAGGATCTTGCCAATTACTCACAGTGTGATCATAGTAAGTTGTGAAATCAATGACATCTAAGAGTTCAGGCCAGGAGATAAAGCAGAAGCCTGTGCACATAAGGAATGATGGCCACCTCTGACCTATGCCCTTCCCTAAAGGAAAAATGAAAGCACTCACCGTTCATCCTTGTTGTGGTTGAAAAATCAGAACTGAGCAATCTGGTCTGTTCTTGAAATGTTTGCCTTAAATAGGAAGTGTCCATATTTTTTTAGTATCCCCGCCAACACAAATAACACTTAGTCTTCCATTCATGAACTTTTGCTATACTGTTAAGAGAACACCATCTGTCTACCATGTAACATTTAGTAATGATTTTATGATTTTTTTTTGGTATCAAATGCACTGAAACTATATAAACTATTGGATAAACATCTATACCATCTTTTAAAACTTTCAATTCATCTAGTACACAGATTTCCTCATTTTATCTCCCTTACTCTCTTTTTCTGTGGAAATTCCTTCAGTTCTGTGTAGTTCTCCATAGTGCTGTCCTCAGACTCCTTGGGACATATTGTAGATAATTAACATCTGCTCACACTTGTAGAGAAATGACACATTTTACTTTCTTCCCAGCACAATCAGAAAAGTGACACCCAGAATGTTAATTGATTTGTTTAACATTGAGATAAATGTGGAATTAGCTAGGCCATAGAATGACCCAGTGTCCAAATAACAATTTCAGTGCTCTTTAATTCACCAATTAGTTAAACTATAGTCAGAGCACTGAAATAAAATAATCTCCATATCCCCCTTTTGCATATACCAATAAATATATGTGTTAAAATTGGTGTGGCTGTAGAGTTGAAAGGTCCAAGTTCTTTTAGATCTCTAATCTTATTTTTGTGTTCATTTATAGACACTTTAACAGTTAGATTTTAATTTCCTTCTTGTTTCTTCTATTGCGAATCTTACTAACTTCAAAAAAGCTTCTTCAGAAGAAGAATGAAGTCATTCTTATATATTGCTAAAAATGAAGAAGTCCATATTACATTAGAACTTTTTGTCTATGATGAGCTTTGAAGGGAGGTGTTAAGAGTCAAGTGAAAGTGAATTTTTCAAGCAATAATGTTCATGTAGGATTGGAAAATGAAAATACAAAGAAAGTTTGAAAGATTATGACAAATTTAATGAAATATTAAAATATCAAGGGAAGAAGAAAAATATATTTCTTTTGAACTAGTAGACCCTAAATTCAATTCATGACAAAGGAATGCTTGGATTTGATCAGATATTAATTTTAAAGTTTTAGAATATATAAAATGATGTTTATTTTCTCCTGCCTTCATAATCTTCTAGACTATCCATGTGGATATCTTCTATAATCACTCAACTTATTTATACAGTAAAGATAATTTTTAAATAGTTTGCATTCAGATATTTTATCTTCAATGAGAATTTACAATTATTTAATATAGTACTCAACACAGGCATGGTAAATTTGGTAGTTATTTGGAATACAGACAAAAGGAGAATCCATCCTAAAAATGGAAAGTAAACTATAACATGAACACAGTGATATCACTGTTATTTCTGGATGAGTCAATATCATTTTCTTAATATATCAAGTTCATTATAATTATACAAGTAAACTGAATTAAAAAGTGGATGGTTTCTCTCAGCTCTATGCATTATTTGAAAAAAATGACAATATCTATTTGAAATTGTTTCCTGATATATTAAACAATTAAATTCCTTCTATGTCCACTCATTGTATTAGGCACTAGGATTCAATAATGGCACTAGCTTTCATGAACTAACAATTTATGAAGCTTTGTGACAAAGATGCAGTACAGTGTAAGTTTTGATAGAAAAGAGTTGAACTGTAAAAGAAATGAGGAATAAAAGAAATATTTGGAATTTTATCTTAAAAATTCATTTCCCCCTCACAGTTAAAGAGAAAGTTTATTTGAATTTCCTTGTTCTTAAGTTTCAGAGTTCCCATAGTTGAAATAATTTTGAGATAATCATTTGATTTGGGGTTGGAAGAGTTTGAAAGTACCCTTTACACACCCTTTTTCTGTGTGATTTCTGCAACGGCAATGGGTGACTCTTTGACATCAGGATCAAGACAGGAAATATAAGTGAACACACTGTAAAAGCATCGTCCACCTAGATTACTGGCATCCACCAGAGTAGTGAACCAACCTAAAAGCACATCTACTGTTATCTAAAATTTGTGCTTAAGATAAAGATAGGAAGGGAAGAAAAAATATCACAAAGATTTGGAACTCTATGAGCATTTAAAGTTTTATTTTATTTTTATTTTTTTCACTTTACAGATAAGGATATGTTTCTAGTGAGAGTTAGTTAAATGGAGATGAAACCAGACTGCTGGCATTAGGAATGGGACTGCACTTCCCTTTATATGATCAGTAAAAGCATGTTGAGGAAAGAAGCTTTAAATAGGTAGAGTCATGGAGCCCAGTGCTCCTTTCCACCATCCTTCCATGGAATATCTCCTCTTCCTTCATCTTCCTCAGCCAGGGACAGTCTTTTTTTTTTTTTCTTTTTTTTTTTAAATTGATATATAATTGACATATAATATATTAGTTTCAGGTATACAACAATGATTTGATATTTGTATATATTGCAAAATGATCACCTTAAGAAGTCTAGTTAGATTGTATCACCATACTTGGTTAAGAGAAATTTTTTTCTTGTATTGAGAACTTTTAAGACTACTTTCTTGGCAACTAAATACATAATACCATATTATTTACTGTAATCACTATGCTGTATATTATACCCCTATGAATTATTTATTTTGTAACTAGAATTTTGTACCTTTTGTCCTCTTCACACTGCCCCCCACCCTCTGCCTCTCACAACAACCAACCTTTTCTCTGTGTCCATGAGTTAGGTTTTTGTTTTCAATTCCACATTTACATGATATGCATTATATTACTCTGGTCTGACTCATTTCACTTAGCATCATGTCCTCAAGGTCCACCCATGTTGTCACAAATGGCAAGATTTTATTCATTTTAATGGCTGAACAGTATTCCATTGTATGTATATCCCACAATATCTTTATCCATTTATTGTTGGGAACTTAGGTTATTTCCATAAGTTGGCTATTGTGAATATTGTTGCAATGAACATGGGAGTGCAGATATCTCTTCAAGATCTTGATTGTATTTCTTTCTGTGACATATACCCAGAAGTGGGATTTAGGTTATGTGCTAGTTCTATTTTTAATTTTTTTTGAGGAAACTCAATACTATTTTCCATAGTGGCTGTACCAGCTTGCATTCCCACCAACAGTGCACTAGGGTTCCCTTTTCTCCACATCCCCACCAATGCTTATTATCACCTGTCTTTTTCATATTAGCCATTCTAACAGGTGTGAGGTGATATCTCATTGTGATTTTTTTTTAATGTTAATTTTGAGAGAGAGAAAAAAAGCATAAGCAGAGGAGGGGCAGAAAGAGAGGGAGACACAGAATCTGAAGCAGGCACCAGGCCCTGAGCTGTCAGCACCGTGCCCGATGTAGAGTTTGAACTCATGAACCAAGAGCTCATGACCTGAGCCAAAGTTGGACTGAGCCACCCAGAAGCCCCTCATTGTGGTTTTTGATTTGCATTTACTTGATGATTAGTGATATTGAACATCTCTTCACATATCTGTATGTTTTCTTTGGAAGAAAAATATCGATTCAAATTTTAAATATCTTCTTCAGATAAATATCTCCTTCATATCTGCACATTTTCCAATTGAATTATTTGTGGGATTTTTTTTTTGCTGTTGAACTATATGGATCCTTTATATATTTTAGATATTAATCCATGATCAAATATATGATTTACAAATATTTTATGCCATTCAACAGGTTACCTTTTCATTTTGTTGATGGTTTTCCATGCTGTGCAAATGTTCTTACGTTTGAAGTATGGGATAATAGACACTGATTTGAGAAGAGAGAGAGGATCATAGATTAGTTACTAATCACTTGTGGGACCTTAGCCTTGTGTCTGAATTCCTTTGGGCTTCAATTTTCCAAATCTATAAAATAAGAGCTTGAATCAGAAGATTTCTAATATACTATTTCACTTTAAAATGCTATATTAGGCTATATTTTCATTTGGAGCCAGTGATATTGGACATTTTGATGATACAAAAACTCTCATTGTCTGGTGTCTAAAAAGAATCAGCAACACAGTCTGAGAGGGCCTTGATTAGATTCAGGAAGTACCTTGGTGTTAGGAAGGAAGATGTTGTTTAAACATCTGTGAAGAAAGTTAACACAAATCCTGATAGCTTAGGATTTTTAGCACTGAGGAATGTGACTGCTCCAGAGTGAAGTAAAAATATCCTTTCAAGTAAGATTTCTGGGACAGCATGAATTAAAGGTACTTTCTTAGAACAAAGCTTCAACAGAAGAAAAATTTCTGTTTTCTGTTAATGCTGAGCCATTACCTGCCAGTATTTCTTGTCTGCATGTTTTGTCCTCCCTAGCAAAAGTGTCAACTCCTAGAAAGCCAAGATAGAATCAAACACAACTTTGTATTTTATACATTGAATACATACTTTACTGCCTTTCATATAATACATGCTCAATATATGCATTGAATACATGGGACTATTATAAGTGAACAGGTGTTAAGATACAGCATGAGGAAAAACTGTGGAGTAAGAAGATCAACCATAAACTGATATCCATTGCCTCAGTCTGTCTACCCCTAAGATCAGCATTTTAAATCCGATTTTGAAATTTGGAAAAGTTGAAGAGAAAAAAGGGAATGATTTAAACTTTGAGGTTTTGTGAGGAAAATGTTCAAAGTAGTGGTTTTACTCACCTAGAAGTAAGGACAGACCACATTTAATTATATAGAGAGGTATATTAATATTACATTCTTTCATAAGGTGGACAAAACTAAAATTTGGTTTAAATATTCAAATATTTCTAAGTTAATTTTTGGTTTAGGCTAATTACTATGATTAGGCTGAAAAAACTATGTAAAATCATGTGCATAGTTTACAACATATTTTTATTTTTCTTATTTTTAAAGTTTATTTATTTTTGAGAAAGAATGAGTGCTAGCAGGGGGAAGGGAAGAGAGAGAGAATCCCAAATAGGACTGACATGTCAGCATGGAGCCTAATGTGGGGCTCAAACTCAAAAACTGTGTGATCATGGCTTGAGCTGAAATCAAGAGTCAGATACTTAACAAAGCCACGCAGGTGTCCCCAATATGTTTTTATACTCATAATTCCATTTGTTCTCATTTTATTCTCACCATTATCCAGAAAGGCAAATAGAATAGATTTTGTTTTCATTTCAGGGAAATAAATTTGCATCTTAGAGAAATTTAACACTTTTCCCAAGGACTCATTACCAATAAGTGGTAGTGGAGAACCAGAACACAGGCTTCCTGACTTCTACTGTAGTGTCCTTTACTTAGGCCACCTTGCCTCAGAGGTAGAAATGGGAGTCACTTTCTAAAAATTCTAGGTTCTCAAATAATAGTAATGTCTCCCTCAAGCACAATTAATTATTGGACTTTTGGATCACATCTTGTTATTACTAATATTTATGTTTGTATAACTACACTAATTGTATAAAACAAGTTTAAGACTTAATTATGAGATCTCTTAATCTGAATGCATTTCCCTAGGATTCACTTGATTCTGAATTTTCAAGGATAAAGTTGTGACAATAGTCCACATTTCTATGCTGATGGGTTAATTCTCTCCTTTCTGCCTTTAGTGCTTTAAATTTGTCAAGAAAATGTTCTTTCTGTCTCTGGTTTGCCCCCATGCTTCAAAAGAGGAGGCAGGAGCCCTTTGAGAGAAGTGGCTTGGGTACACAGCATGAGCTTTCCAAGCTAGCTGGAAGCAGTAGCTCAGGCAAAAAGAAAAACAGAATTTCAATTGCCAGCATGATTTTCAAAATGGAATTAATAAGAAATAGATAAAAACTATACACTGTAATTATATTCTGTCAAAAGACATCTCTAGTAGACTTTTTCTGAAGTTACCATCAAAAGGGAAGAAAATGGCTAAAAGTATAATTTTCTCCTGTATCATTTTTGCCACTTTAGTGATTAGGAGAAATTAAGTGAGTGCACAAAGAAAAGTACCTTCTGAGTCAATGAAAACCAACTTCTTTCTGCAAAGGAGAAGTGGTGGAGATGGACTTTCTCCCTTTTTAATTAAGAAATAATCTTTAAGAAGCATATTACTAAAATAATTCACATATTTGCACAAGCCAAAAACTCAGTGAATATTCATTTAGGTCTTCCAATGTATGAAGCACTGACTGGATGTTCCAGTTCTCCAAAGTTTGCAGTCTAGTGGAGCTTGCATATAATAAATGATAGAAAATGACAACCTTCATTCTAGAGATAGAGAAAAGAAAGGATGGACATTCAGAAACAAGAGAGATTATTTCTAGTTGGAAGAAATCAAAGAGAGCTTCTTGGAGGAGTTAGATTTTGGCTAAATTTGGAAGATCATAAAAGTTTCAACATATGGAGATAGTGGAGACATTAATAAAATATTCCATGTGGAGAAAACCACATGAAAAAAAAAAAGAATCCAGTGTATGGTAAAAAAATTATAGAAGAGTCACAGATTACGTGCAGCTGTTTAATCAGATCATTGGGTGTGTTGGGGCACCTGGGTATTCAATCAGTTAAGCGTCCAACTCAGGTCTGAGCTGGCTGTCAGCACAGAGCCTGGAGCCTGTTTCAGATTCTGTATCTCCCTCTCTCTCTGACCCTCCCCTGCTCACAGTGTCTTTCTCTCTCGCTCTTAGAAATAAATAAAACATTTAAAAAAAAAAAAGGTTATGTGAACATTGGTGAGAAAGTATGATTGGACAGGTTGGCTGGAAGCCAAAAGGAATTTTTATTTTATTATGTTCATGAAGGGAAACCACTCAATGTTTTTGAACTGGGAATGAAATAATCAGAGCTGTGGTTCTGGAAGATTAATCTGGCAGTGAATTATGAGGTGTGCTAGAGGGCGAAGAAACTGGAAGGTAGATAGGGATTCTACTTAAGGGATTATTGCAGTAGCCTAGGAAAGTAACGAGTCAGGTCTGACTTTGGACAAGCAGTAGGGATGGAAAGAAGAGGATAAATAAAATATGCTGTATATTCATTCAATTAATAGATACTGGATACCCTGGACTCGGCTGGGTTCTGAATTAATACTGTAGAACAAGATAGAAATGGTCTTTGCCTGTTTAAGATTTACAGTATAGTAGTGGGCAGGAAACTTCACATAACCTCAAAATCGTGTAATTGCAAACATAGAATGGGCTATGAATGGAATATACTTGGTTCTGGAAGAGCATGTAATGGAAGACATGACCCACACAAAGTGAAGAAGATTCGTTTGATATGAAATCAGGATAGATAAGAATTAAATATCAAAAAGGGGAGAGAAATGAGCATCATTCTAGGCAGAAGGACCAAATATTCAAAAGCCTTGAGGTAAGAAGGAATTTGGTGTTAGGTTCAAGTAACTGGAAGGAGAGCGCTGAAGTTGAGGCAGAGGGAAAAAGAGGGAGAGCAATGAGAAATGAGACTGAGACCATAGTAGGGACAAGAGCACTCAAGGTCTTTGGGGTCAGTATAAGCCTCTGTACTTGGTCTAAGATCAGCAAATTTAAAACAGTGGAGAGGGGGACCCTGGGTGGCTCAGTGAGTTAAGTATCTGACTTCAGCTCAAGTCATGACCTCATGGTTCATGAGTTCAAGCCCTGCATCAGGCTCTGCGCTGACTACGTGGAACCTGCTTGGGATTCTCTCTCTCTCTCTCTCTCTCTCTCTGTTCCTCCTCCACTTGTTATCTCTCTGTGTCTCTCTCTTTCTCTGTCTCTCTTCCTCTCTTCTCTCTCCCCCTCTCAAAATAAATACACTTAAAAAAACAGTGGAGAGACAGGTACTTACAAGTTAAGTAGAATATTCTGACAGATACATGGAGAATGATTTTGAGGTGGGCAAAATGGATCTGTGAGACTGATTATAAACTGATACACTAGTCCTGGTATGAAGTGATAGTAGCTTAAGTTGGTTTCAGAGGAGGAGAGAGAAGTAAATTATAAAAGTCTGATTAATAAACTACATGTGGGGATGGAGAGTGAGAATCCTTTTTTGTTGCTGTTGTTGGTTTATAAAGCTATTCAAACATTAAGGTGAAAACTATGTTTTTAATTTTGAGAAAACTGAAATTACATTTGAGACCATGTAAGTGGAGAAATCTGGCAGGCAGCTGGGTATAGAGACCTAGAGCTGTAGGTAATTTGGGAATCATCAGGTGGGTTATAACATGGGCAAATGAAATTACCAGGGAGATCAAGAAATGTATAGCATGTCAAGGGAAGAGGCACTAAGTTCTGCTCTTGAAGATAACTATGGTAAGTGACCAACAGAGGAGAGTGAGACTATAAAGGAGACAGAGAAATAAAGGGAGGAAAACTAAGTGAGGGACATCAAGGAAACAAATGAAAGAGAATGTTTCAAAAAGGAAGAGGTGATCCCAGTGACAAACATTGTTATGTGATCAGGGGAGAGAAGCACTGAAAATATCCATAGGATTTAGAATCAGATGCTGTTGGTGACCTTAGAGAATAAGATTAGAACAGTTTGAGGAGAAAAGAGGCAAAGGTAGTGAGCATAGAAAACCCTTAGGAGAAGTTTGAGTGTGAAGGAGATAAGATAGGTAGCTAGAAAAAAAAGAGGAATAAAGAGATTTTTTAAATCTCTTTATGGATTTACTTCCTTCAGAAAGGAATTTGTCAGTTTGGGAAAATTTTTAAGTGCATGATACTGTCTAAACATAGAAATAAGGGGGGCACCTGTGGCTCAGTCGGTTAAGCATCTAACTTCAGCTCAAGTAATGATCTCACGGTATCTGACTTCAGCTCAGGTCATGATCTCACAGTTTGTGGGTTCGAGCCCCATGTCAGGCCTTGTGCTGGCACCTCAGAGCCTGGAGCCTACTTCAGATTCTGTGTCTCCCTCTCTCTGCCCTTCCCCTGCTTGTGCACTCTCTTTCTCTGTCAAAAATAAATAAACTTTTTAAAAAATAATAATAAATATAGAAATAAGAAAGTAAAATCTTATAAAAGCAAACTTAGAAAATAATCTATTCATAAGGGCTAATTTAGTTATAATCATTAGTGATTAAATTTTATTTGGGGCTCCCTGGAAGCCAAGGCAAATAGGGAAAGAATGAGTGTCATGTAGATTCATTATCTGATAGCAATAATAAAAATAGATGATCTTAGTGAGTGATTTCTCTTCTACATGTAGTATCTCATTTAGTCCTCATTAAAGCCATGAAGCTGTTACTACGTTAACATTCATTTTTCACATGAGAACACCTGGGCTAAAGGGGGTAAGTAGCTTGGCTAAGGTCACTAAGGTAATGAGGGGCAGAGGAATGCTTAGAACTGAGCACTCTGACTCGGAGCCACACTCTTTCACCACAAAGGGATGTAGCTTTCATTTACAGTGATGATTCAGAGAAGACCAAGTTTCTTTCTGTACCAAACTCTAAAATGAATTGGTCACCTGGGATTTTATGAAGGGTAATTGAACAACATGTTGGAAATATCTATATGCATTAAGCAGGTATAGTAGCCATTGATGTTTTTGATATCAGTGAATGTCCAGGTAGGTAAGAATCTTTAATATCGACTTCTTGGTTCATGTCTGCTGCATATAATAACAGCTACAGCAACTCTTTGTCCTGCTAAGGGAATTTACCAAGGTTCTGCTTCTTGTCCTTAATTTTTAAAGCCCCTCCTCACCTGCTTTTGCAGGGTTTTCATTCTTTTCTTAAAAATTTTTTAAATGTTTGTTTATTTTTGAGAGAGAGAGAGAGAGAGAGAGAGAGAGAGAGCAGGTAAGGGACACAGAGTGAGACAGAGAGACACAGAATCTAAATCAGGCTCCAGGCTCCGAGCTGTCAGCACAGAGCCCAATGCAGGGCTTGAACTCACAAACCATGATCATGACCTGAGACAAAGTTGGACACTTAACCAACTGAGCTACCCAGGTGCCCTGTAGGATGTCTTCTATAAATGCTCCCTGTCTGCTCAGTTTCTTACAATTGTTTACTTACTGAATTGGTCAGAATTTCTCTCTTTTTTAACTGGAAAATTAATATTTGTCCATTACATAAAATTTGGAGTAATCAGAGAAATATAAGAAATCAAAGATCACTTTTAATCCCTTCACCCCTACATAACCATTGGAAACATGAAAAACCCTTACTTCATTTGTTCTATGGATTTATATATGTTTATCAAATATTGTTTGATTTAGGCTGTTAGATACTTTGTATCAATATCTTCACAGGTGAAATAATACTATAAACAATGTTTTATAAAATGCTTTCCTTGCTTACATATTTTGAATAGTTTCCTGTGGCCTAAATATTTCTCTTTGAAATACCTTAATTGTATTTCATTAGAAGGATGAACATTCTGTTTACTCAGTTCTACATTGTTGGGTACCCAGTTTTTTTTTTCACTGTTTTGACAATTATAGGTAAACCTGCTATGAATATTGGTCTGGCATTTTTCCTTAGGAAAATTCCTAGAAGCTAAATTGCTGTGTTAAAAGGAATTTTAAAAAATCTGATTATTTAGGAAAATTGGCTTTTCTCCAGGGTACTGTGTCTTATTATTTTTTCTAAACCACTTTTTTTGAGGGATGGTTGTACGTATTTAATGTATGCTACTAGATAAGTTTGGACGTAAGTATACACCCCTGAAATTATGAATATAATAATGGCTATAAACTTGTTATCTCCAAAAGTTATCATCTGTATTTATGTGTTTGTTTATTTATTTATATCTATTCTTTTATTTTATAGTAAGAGCATTTAACATAAGATTTACCTTCTTAGCAAAATTTTAAGTATATAATATAATATAGTTAAGTGTAGGCCCTATGTTGTCCAGAGCTTATTCGTCTTGTCTAACTTAAACTTTGTAGGGGTGTTGTGTCTTACATTAAATGTGAATGCATATAGTAAATAGCCCAGTTATTCACACTTAGTAGTTTCTGTACAAATGATGACTATTATTATTCAAGATAAGGAAACCACAATTTGTCCTTGAGCTTAATTTAGGGAATATTTTTGTCAAATGGAAATATTTTCTTTAGAAAAGTAACTTTTTAACTACCTAATTTTCTTACACAGTTTCTGTTTTTCTTTATGCTATCCCCATATGATGATGATATGATGATGATAATGATAGCAATAAACACTTTTTAGAGCAGGCAGTGAATTAAGAACTTTTTGTGCTGTGTATCACTAATTTCACATGAATAGGCATGGATATACCCATTTTACAGTAAGGAAATTGAGACTTAAAGGGGTTATGTGATATACCCAAAGTTACATAGAGTTTAAGTGTCAGAGCCAGGCTTCAAGGCAGGTATTCTGATGCCAGAGTCTGCACATTTCACCTCCAGTGTATGAGAGAGAAGGAAAATAATGTCAATGAATGAAAATAAACTGTGATTCTATCTCTGTTGCTAGACCTAATTACTTCAAGTCAAGCAGTAACAGTCTATCGTAATAGACCAACCAACACTTCTTCTGTATGTTTTCTTCCCTCTTTCTTTTTCTTTTAAAAAAATTTTTTAAATGTTTTATTTATTTCTAAGAGAGAGACAGTGTGAACAGGGGAGGGTCAGAGAGAGAGGGAGACACAGAACCTGAAGCAGGCCCCAGGCTCTGAGCTATCAGCTTAGAGCCTGATGCGGGGCTCGAACCCATGAACTGTGAGATCATGACTTAGCCAAAGTTGGAGGCCTAACCGACTGAGTCACTCAGGCACCCCTTCCCTCTTCTTTTTCTACCTTTATTTTTTTATTAAGGCTATCCCAAGTTTGCTCATGTCATTTCTCCATTACTGCTGTCAAAATCAACTTTTATGAATGGATCGCATAAGTCACTTATTTAAGGTTTCTCAAGGTTTGCAACTGTATTTTAATAGGGGCATCATCTTATTCAAAATTGAGTAAGTCGGATGATGGCATTTTAAACCTTAGATAGCTGGTGGGTAAGAAAATTTGTGGGATCAGGAGAATCTTCCTGGAAGGACAGAGGGTTGGCAGCCATACATACTGCTTATTCAGAACACCAGCCTTTAACCTTTGTCTCTTACCTCTCTCTCTCTCTTTCCCTTTTTCCTTAACTTCTTCCCTCAGCTATTTCCTGAGAACAATTTAGGAAAAGTGTCTTTAGGACAGTACTAAAAATGAATGCATCAATGCTTTTGGAAATAAGGAAAGTTATTGAAAAGTGATGTTCATACTCATTACTTTCTTTTCTTCAAGCTTTTTGTTTTTGGCTTCAGGACCTTTGGTCCACAGAAAGAGCATTATGCTAGACTAGTTCAAGTGAGGAATAATGGAGACACACAAAAACAGTGGAAAGGCAGGGTGAAGCAGCAACAAATATTAGGAATCTCCACCATGTCTTTGTTTTAACCCAGTAAGGCTAAGTGGAAACTATCCTTAATGGAAGGATTTCTTTAAAAGAGATTATTTAAGAAAATAATGGATGACAAGAGTTCCTCCCTCCTGCCAGCTATTAACTCACTGACCCTAAAGTTTTGTCATGGTTATTACTTCAAGGAGAAAGATATGTGTAGGAGTGGAAATAATTCAAGGATGTCATCTTTCTTGATTTTCTCATTTCCTTTTCCAAGTGGGTAGAGGATAATTTTTGAAATTGTAGGATATGCAAGTAAATATATTGTACATGAAATTTACTTGTAGTGGCCCTGGTAATGTCAAAAAACTACCCAGGATTATCCAAAACCAACTTTTAACTTCTATAATCAACCAACCAACCAACTGAAAAACTTGAGAAACTCCCCTAGACGGTGGCGGCAAGTTGACAGTTTTCAAATGTTGACAGCAAAGGTCTCTACCCCAAACTACAGATAAATTACTAGTTTACTCTGCAGTTATTAGCTTAGGCTCTACAATATCATAACTATCATGACCTCATGACCTAAGACAACACCAGAGTTTACCTGGAATACCTAAGGATCCACAATTCTATGGCTGTATTTTGAGATTATGGATCTAATTAACTGAGCTAACTGGCTCAGATATAACATGTTTTTTGTTTTTTTTTCAGTGAAGGAAAGTGGTTGGTAGAGAGAGAAAGAATTAGATTCTTGTTTCTTTTCTTTCCAAGGCTGCTGTGCTCTACCTCCAGCTCAATTTTGTACCTTAGTTTGTAAAATGTAATAGAGAAATGGGAATAGAAATAAGAGTGGATTCCTTCCTTCAATTCCATAACAGATGAACCAAGAAGAAGTAAAATTCTTTCATTCCAACTCTACAGTGTTTATACTCCCATTTTGACAACTGTGTTCACTCTTGAACAATTTAAATCAAAAGAAGGAGAGAAGTGACAGGCATTTCTGAAATGTGACCTGGAAAGTTTTCTTTGATAGCTTTATAAGTGATCTGCTAGTTTGGTTTCTAAGCAGCTTACACAGTCTACCTTCTCCACACACTTTCCTCTCCCAAACCTGTAATTCTAGATTCCCTAAAGAAGCATTCCATTCTTAATCTTATGATCATGGTGGTGTTGGAATCAGGTTCCACAAAATTGTAAGGTCAAATATGAAAGTTAAATTAGAGAAATCTTTCAGTTCTCTGATATGGCCTTGTTGAGTGGACTTTGAATATTTGTGAGGAATTCTGAAGACAGTTGAGGGAAACAAAGTTTCTAGGACAAAGTATTTGTATGCAAGAAAGAAAGAAAGAAAGAAAGAAAGAAAGAAAGAAAGAAAGAAAGAAAGAAAGAAAGAAAGAAAGAAAAGAAGAGAAAAGAAAAGAAAAAAGTAAACAGAACAAGTATGCAAAATGGTGTAGAAATACAGCTTTTCTTAGTTCAGTTAGGCCTCTTCTAATGTTCATACAGAGACTCAACCCTTGGATGTGCCCATCCATGTGTTAATCTGGACACATAGAAATGTTTGTAAATTCTTGCCAAGCAAAGGCAGGAGAAGGGAGCCATCTGGTGTGGGAGATGTGTGTTGGTTAACTGTATCAGGAAGCAGGTGGCTAAGCTGTGGGAGGTTTCTAGGCTGACAGCTAGAAAAAGGGCAGACTTTGTTGGTACAGTGGACAATGAGACATCAAAGTAAGAGAAAGGAGTTTACCAAACTAGGAGGAAGAATTTCAGCAGGAGAAACTGCTCTTTTTGCTCTTTCACCTTGGCTAGCATTCAATTCCATTCTACAAGCATTTATTGAGTGGCACCACAGGTAAGACGCTGCCTTTTGGGAAATAAATAAGAAGAAATGTCATGGAAGAGAAGGAAGAGTAATTCTTTACAGAAGAAACCATTCTAACAGGCATGATGCCTCATAACCCCCTAAATGCCTGTGAGACCATGGCAAGCACCACGCAGACTCATTCTGAAGTTGCATTCTCTCTTTTGGAAGTGGCAGTGTAAATACACAACTCAGGTAAAACTAAACATAGGTTTGTTTTAGAAAGGATAGTCCCTGTATCCTACACATATGTATTCTCTCATTATGAATTTAATGTCTGTCTCTCACATGCATCCCTCCTTCTTAAACACAGTTTATGTTAACTATTTAAGATTTTGTTACTCTAGGTTTATGAAAAGTTGGTTCCAAGTAAAAATGGAAATGGAAAGTGTTACAAAAATAGGCACAGAACAAATATGGAAAGCTTGTTTATCATTTGTCTATATTTATACTATAAATATAGTGTGTTTATAAAATAAATAATAAATACATTACTTTATAATGTATTATAAACAAATATAACTGAAATGGTCAATCCCTTCGTTAATAAATGAAGAGATCAAAATTCAGAGAATTAGAGGCATCAGGGCAGCTCAGTCAGTTAAGCATCCGACTTCAGCTCAGGTCATGATCTTGTGGTTCATGAGTTCCAGCCGTGCGTTGGGCTCTGTTCAGACAGCTCAGAGCGATTCCTGCTTTGGATACTGTGTCTCCCTCTCTCTCTCTCTGCCCTCTCCAGGTCACTCTTTGTCTCTCTCTTAAAATAAATAAACATTGGGGTGCCTGGATGGCTCAGTCAGTCAAGTGTCTGACTTTGGCTCAGGTCATGATCTCACAGT
>NW_024081384.1:924386-968591 GCF_003009895.1 Hyaena hyaena | reverse complement strand
AGGCTCTCTCAGTGGATTCTGTGTCTTTTTTCTCCCAATCTCTCACGTTTTGTAAGGTTTCCAATGGCTTCAGATCTTTTCTGTGTGATGTATGGGCGCGAGTGCAAGTACGGAGCTCCTTACTTCTCCGCCATCTTGCCCTTTCCCTCAAGTCTGTATCACAAAGATCATGGATCTTAAAACTAGTTATGATAAAGTAAAAAATGCTATAAATGAGGTGTATAATAAAATGGAGGCAGCCATTGCATGAATTGAAGAGGAAGAGAGGAGAAGAGGTGAATTAGAAGATACAATTATAGGGGCGCCTGGGTGGCTTAGTCGGTTAAGCGTCCAACTTTCGCTTAGGTCATAATCTCGCGGTTCGTGTGTTCGAGCCCCGCGCCGGGCTCTGTGCTGACTGCCAGCTCAGAGCCTGGAGCCTATTTCAGAGTCTGTATCTCCCTCTCTCTGACCCTCACCTGCTCACGCTGTCTCTCTCTCTCTCTCCTAGAAACAAATAAAACATTAAAAAAAACAGATACAATTATAGAAAAAGAGGAAGCCAAGAAAAAGAAAGACAAATTGATCAAGGAGCAGGAAAGGAGAAATCAAGAACTGAGTGATGCAAACAGAATATCTGTATCATAGGAATTCTAGAAGAAGAAGAGAGAGAAAGGCACTTAAGGGGTACCTGAACATATTGTAGCCAAGACTCCTCAGTCTTGGGAAGGAAACAGACATTGAAATCTAAGAGGCACACCGACTCCCCTCACGTGTAACTTGAATAGATCTTCTGCACAACATATCATAGTGAAACTGGCAAAATATAAGGATAAAGAGAGAATTCTGAAAGTAGCTAGGGATAAATAGGCCTTAACATACAAAGGCAGACACATAAGGGTAGTAGCAGACCTGTCTACTGAAACATGGCAGGCCAGAAAGGAATGGCAGGAAATCTTCAATGAGATGAACAGGGAAAGTATGCAGCCAAGAATCCTTTATCCAGCAAGCCTATCATTCAGAATAGGAGAAATAAAGGTTTTCCCAAACAAACAAAAATTGAAGGAATTCATCACCACTAAACCAGCCCTACAAGAAATCCTAAGGGGGTTCTATGAGGGAATTGCTGCAAGGAAAAGAAAGTACCAGAGACAGCACTATAAGCATGAATCCTACACAGAACACAATGACTCTAAACCCATATTTTTCAATAATAACACTGAATATAAATGGACTAAATGCTCCAATCAAAGACATAGGGTATCAGAATGGATTTAAAAAAACAACAACAACAAGATCCATCTATTTGTTGTCTAAAAGAGACTCATTTTAGACCTGAGGACACCTTCAGATTGAAAGTGAGGGGATGGAGAAATATCATGCTACTAAAAGTCAGAAGAAAGGTGGAGTAACTGCTGGAGGCCGGCTCCAGCAAGTCCAGGGTCCCTGAAGGATGGATGGTGTCAGCAAGGGAGGGATGAGAGAGTCCCGAGATTCTTTCTGTTCACCAGGCAGGCATCTCTGCTCTGACTGAGGCTCAACCTTATTTTATAATTAAGTGTTTGGGGGACACAGAAGTGGCATTTGCCTTAGACAATGATTTTTGATGACAAATTTCTTTGATATGTAACAATTTCCCAGAACATAGATTTGTAGAAGACTCATGCATAACCTTTATCAATAGTGATTGATAGGTAGGTGAGTTAGATGCTTATCCTATGGGGAAGGAAGTTTTCTTTAGCATACAAGATAATGTTTTAGCATAAAAAGGGTGAAGTTACTTCATTGTGAACAGGAGTCAATAGCTTGTTTGTTTAAGGGGAAGTATTAAGAAAAACAGGTCTTTCAGGAAACACAAATATTTGCTCCCATAATCAAAAAAGTTCCTACAATATGTTCCTTCACAGGGTGCAATCAGCATATTCAAAGCCAGAATAAGTCACTCCGAACACTGATCACAAAATGCCTTGAGGGTTGGTGCTCCAAGCAGAAACAAGTTGTTTGTGGAAACTTTTTTGACTTGATGCTGAACGCGTAAACACCATGGAGGCCCTAAATGTGTTGGCCTTTCTTTTTGGGTTATGTTTTAGCCAGTGTAAGGGAGGGTGTTTGCAGAAAGTAGGCCTTAGAGAAGGGACTGCCATACATCACCAGTTAGAAAAGGTGTAAGTATTAACTTAAGTTCTGCCCTTATCTGCTCCTTGACTCTAAATTAGGCTCTTTGTCTCAGGGCCAGGCTCAATTGTAACTTTTGTGTTCTTAACCCCCTTTATTATCAAAGTCTTGGATCTTCAAGGCCCATAGGAAGAGCCTTTTGACAATCATCCACAGTGCTTTCACCTAAAATCTCTTTTGAAAAGGCAGGAATATGCTTTTCCATATGAGAAATCTGTGTGGGGAATTTCGGTCTGATTTGGAATATTGTGAGACCTGGTCAATACCAGCAGGCTCATTTCCAACGTGAGCCAGTAGTAGCCGAAGGAGATACCAGTTTTCATTTCTCTGGCAGGAGCTGTGCAAACGCTGCCATTTCCTCACTGTGACTGTCATCCAGCGAGGCCAGGGTGGCTTCTATCAAGTAGCCATTCTTATATCAGACAAACAGGACTTTAAAGGCAGTAACAAGAGATGAAGAATGGCATTATATAATAATTACAGGTTCTATCCATCAGGAAGAGCTAACAATTATAAATGTCTATGCACTGTATTCAGAAGCACCAATTACATAAAACAATTACAAACATAAAATACATAAAACAATCACAAACATAAGCAAACTTATTGATAAGAATGTGCTAATTGCACGGACTTTAATACTCTACTTACAGCAATACATAGATCAACTAGACATAAACTGACTAAAGAAACAGTGGACCTGAACGACACATTGGACCTGATGGACTTGACAGATATATTTAGAACCCTACATCCAGAAGCTATGGAATTCATTTTCTTCTCAAGTGCATATGGTACAATCTTTAAGATAGATCACATACTGGAACATAAGGCAGGCCTCAATAAATATAAAAGAATTGAGATCATACCATGCACACTTTCAGATCACAATGCTATGAAACTTGAAATCAACCACAGGAAAAAGTTTGGAAAACCTCCAAAAGCATGGAGGTTAAAGAACACCCTCCTAAAGAATGAATGGATTGGAGGCAAGATGGCAGAAAAGTAGGGAGCTCCGTACACTTTGCTCGCCCTCATCTCTCAAACAAAGAAGACCTTAAGTCATAGGACACTGAACCACAAGAGTCTTGGAGGAAAAGAGACAGAGTCCACTAAGAAGACAGCCTCATAGGTGCATGATTATGAACTGGGGAAGATAACAATGTGCCAGGACCCGGAGGCACGGAGCAGAGGGAGCCCCCTGCACAGAGAGCTGTGGAGAGACAAGGAGAAGAGAAAGGCAGCTGAGACTGCCCATAGGACAGTCCCTGGAGAAGAGAAAAACCTTGGCCCAGGACAGAGGGATCCTATCATCCTATCTCTAACTGCAGGGCGTCCAAAGAGAGGTCCTATCTCTTGCTGCGGCGCTTTCTTCAGGCGGTGGCAGGAGAAACTGCTCCCCTGCTCCCTCCTACTTGATCGCCAGCTAGGTGCCTGATGGCAAACTGGGGAAAAAACAGTCCAGGTCTGGGAGGCACACAGGGGAGGAAGCCCCCTCCGTGGAGAGAGGAGGGAAAGAGAAAGAGCGGTTGAAACTGCTCATAGAACTATCCCTGGAGAAGAGAAAAATCTCAGCCCGGGATGGAGGGGGATCCTATCATCCCACCTCTAACCACAGGATGCTCAGAGAGATCCTATCCCGAGCTGTGACACTGTCTTTGGGCCAAGTGGCGCCAGGAGAAACTGATCCACTGCTCTCCCAGCTACATCCCTGGCTGGGAAGTGACCCAGCCTGCAGGATTACAGTCTGAGAGTTCTCATTAAAGCACTAGGACTAAGATCTGGAAACGAGACAGGGAATGGAACATAGAAGAGAACCCACCTTGGCGATACCCACAGCACAGAGAGATATGACCCAAAAGAGTGATTTGCAATACTTGGTTCAAGAAGGGATGGGGGTGCTGCCATTTTTCCCCCCACAACCACCAAGGCAGGGCCTCAGAGAGTGGCCTATGGGACCTGCAGTGGAGGCGAGACCTGCCTACACCAAACCATGCAGATCCGCGCTGAAGAACTTTTTTTTTTTTTTAAACCAGAGCCTAGGGCAAGACCAACATAGATGCATTGCCGTGATTAACTCTAGATCAGTTCTTACTATTCAGATATATTTTTCCTTATCTCATTCTTATCCCTCCCCTCTGCTGGAATGGATACTCTGGTCATTGGTTTGCTTAAACAGTCACTTTTAATCCATTCTCTGGATGCATATTTCATGCCTCTGTCATCACCTTCCTTTCTCTCACTGGAATAATCAAACTATATAGTTTCTTTGGGTAACATTATCTTCATTTCTTTCTCCTCACCTCCTAACCTATTTTCCTCTTTCTCTCTCTGAATTAAGCCTCTAAGTGTCTCTGCCTGGTCAATGTCCAATTTTGCTATCTCCCCATGCCTGTCATTTCTCTCTTTGTATACACTCTTCCATCAGCACTGCATACACCCTGCTCGTTATGTGTAGCTGGGAATTCTGGTTTTACACTTTTAGACTATCCTTTGTTTTTTTTTTTTGTTTTTGTTTTTCTTTTTCCCTTTAGGTTTGCTTGTTTGTTGGATTTGTCTGTGCATTTGCATGCTTTTGTTCTCTGTGTGTTTGTCTGTCTGTTTTCATTTTCAGGGCTACCTCAAGGAACAAGCCAAAGTACATATGGTGGAGAGTCCCAGATACCACTATGAGTAGGGAAATAAAATAACCAAAGTCTAAACAAGAGAGACCAAGCGACACCATGAAAAGAACACTTCCTGAATGGACAGGCCCTGGACAGTTAATGAGCCTTCTTTAACATAGCAGTACCCGTAGGTGTCGAGTGCATAACAAGCTTTTAAAACTGACAAGAGACAGAAAGCTGGCCAAAATTACAAAACAGACAAACTCTCCTCTAAAGAAATTCCAGGAAGAAGTGACAGCTAAAGAACTGAACATAAAGCAATATAACTGAACAAGAATTTAGAACAATAGTCATAAAATTAATCGCTGGGCTTAAAAAAGGCAATGAAGACATCAGAGAAACTATTGCTACAAAGACTATGGACCTTAAAAATAGTTGTGATGAATTTAAAAATGCTATAAATGAGGTGCATAATAAAATGGAGGTGGCCAATGCACGGATCGAAGAGGCAGAGAGAGTGGGTGAATTACAAGACAAAATTATAGAAAAAGAGGAAGCCAAGAAAAAGAGAGATAAACGAAAGGGGAATTCCAGAACTGAGTGATACAATCAAATGGAACAATATCCATATCATAGGAATTCCAGAAGAGGAATATAGAGAGAAAGGTGCTGAAGGGGTACTTGAACAAATTATAGCAGAGAACTTCCCCAATCAGGGGACATTGAAATTCAAGAGGCACAGAGAATTCCCCTCAGATGTAACTTGAATAGATCTTCTGCATGACATATCCCAGTGAAACAGGCAAATATAAGGACAAAGAGAGAATTCTGAAAGCAACTAGGGATAAAAGGGCCCTAACATACAAAGGGAGACATATCAGAGTAGTTGCAGACCTATCTACTGAAACTTGGCAGGCCAGAAATGAATGGCAGGAAATCTTCAATGAGATGAACAGAAAAAAACATGCAGTGAAGAATCCTCTATCCAGCAAGCCTGTCATTCAGAATAGAAGGAGAAATAAAGGTCTTCCCAAATAAACAAAAATGGAAAGAATTCATCACCATTAAACCAGCCCTATGAGAAATCTTGAGGGAGACTATATGAGGGAAATGTTGTAAGGAACACAAGGTACCAGAGACACCACTACAAGTATGAATCCTACAGAGAATACAATGACTCTAAATCCATATTTTTCAATAATATACTGAATGTAAATTGACTAAATGCTCCATTCAAAATACATAGGGTAGCAGAATGGATAAAAAACCAAAATCCATATATTTGCTGTCTACAAGAGACTCATTTTAGACCTGAGGACACCTTCAGATTGAAAGTAAGGGGATGGAGAAATATCTATCATGTGACTAGAAGTCAAAAGAATGCTAGAATAGCCATACTTATATTGGACAAACTGGACTTTAAATTAAAAGTTACTACAAGGGATGAGGGCATTATATAATAATTACAAGGTCTATCCATCAGGAAGAGCTAACCATTATAAATATCTACACACTGAATTCTGGAGCACCCAAATTAATAAAGCAATTAATCACATACAGAAACAATCTTATTGATAAGAATGTGCTAATAGCAGGGGACTTTAATACTCCACTTACAGCAATGGGAAGATCAACTAGACAGAAAATCACTAAAGACACAACGGACCTGAATGACACATTGGACCAGATGGATTTGACAGATATATTTAGAACTCTACATCCAGAAGCTATGGAATTCACTTTCTTCTCAAGTGCACATGGCACATTATCCAAGATAGGTCACATACTGGGTCATAAAGCAGCCCTCAATAAATATAAAAAAATTGAGATCATACCATGCACACTTTCAGATCACAATGCTATGAAACTTGAAATCAATCACAGGAAAAATCTGAAAAACCTCCAAAATCATGGAGGTTAAATAACACCCTACTAAAGAACGAATGGCTCAATTAGGCAATTAGAGAAGATACTTAAAAATATGTGGAAACAAATGAAAATGAAAATACAACAATTCAGACTCTTTGGGATGTGGTAAAGGCAGTCCTAAGAGGAAAGTACGTGCACTCCAGGCCTATTTCAAGAAACTAGAAAAAGTGCAGATATAAAATCTAACAGCACACCTAAAGCAACTAGAGGGAGAGCAAAAAGAGCACCCCAAACCCAGGATAAGAATAGAAATAATAAAACTCAGGGCAGAAATAAACAATATAGAATTTTTAAAAAAACACTTTAACAGATCAATGAAACACCAAGAGTTGGTTTTTGATAAAATAAACAAAATTGATAAACCTCTAGCCAGGCTTCTCAAAAGGAAAGAGAGAGCACCCAAATAGACAAAATCATGAATGAAAATGGATTTATTACCACCAATCTCTCAGAAATATGAGCAATTATCAGGGAATACTATGAAAAATTATATGCCAACAAACCGGACAACTGGAAGAAACGGACAAATTCCTAAACACACACACACTACCATAACTCAAACAGGAGGATATAGAAAATCTGAACAGACCCATAACTAGTGAAGACATTGAATCAGTTATCAAAAATCTCCCAACAAATAAGAACCCTGGGCCAGATGGTTTCCCTAGGGAATTCTACCAGACATTTAAAACAGAATTAATACCTATTCTTCTCAAGCTATTCCAAAAAATAGAAATCGAAGGAAAACTTCAGACCATTCTACAAAGCCAGCATCACTTTGATTCCCAAGCCAGAAAGAGACCCAACAAAAAAAGAGAACTACAAGCCAATATCCTTGATGAATACGGATGCAAAAATCCTCAACAAGATACTAGCAAATCGAATTCAACAGCATATAAAAAGAATTATCCACCATGATCAAGTGGGAGTCATTTCTGGGTTGCAGGGCTGGTTCAATATTCACAAATCAATCAATGTGATACATCACATCAATAAAAGAAAAGATAAAAACCATATGATCCTGTCAATAGATGCAGAAAAAGCATTTGACAGGATACAGCATACCTTCTTAATAAAGACCCTCGAGAAAGCTGGGATAGAAGGAACTTACTTAAACATCATAAAAGCCATCTATGAGAAGCCCTCAGCTAACATCTTCCTCAACGGGGAAAAACTGAGAGCTTTCCCCCTGAGATCAGGAACACGACAGGGATGTCCACTCTCACCACTGTTGTTTAGCATAGTGCTGGAAGTCCTAGCATCAGCCATCAGACAACAAAAGGAAATCAAAGGCATCAGAATTGGCTAAGAAGTCAAACTTTCACTTTTCACAGATGACATGATACTCTACATGGAAAACCTGACAGACTCTACCAGAAGCCTAGTAGAACTGATCCATGCATTCAGCAAAGTGGCAGGGTATAAAATCAACATCCAGAAGTCGGTTGCATTTTTATTCACCAACAATGAAGCAACAGAAAGAGAAATCAAGAAACTGATCCCATTCACAATTGCACCAAAAGCCATAAAATACCTAGGAATAAACCTAACCAAAGATATAGGAGATCTGTATGATGAAAACTATAGAAAACTTATGAAGGATATTGAAGAAGACACAAAGAAATGGAAAAATATTCCATGCTCATGGATCAGAAGAATAAATATTGTTAAAATGTCAATACTGCCCAAAGCAATCCACACATTCAATGCAATCCCAATCAAAATTGCCCTATCATTCTTCTCATATCTAGAAAAAACAATCCTAATATTTGTATGGAACCACAAAAGACCCCGAATAGCCAAAGTAATATTGAAGAAGAAAACCAAATGGGAGGCATCATAATCCTAGGCTTTAGCCTCTACTACAAAGCTGTCATCATTAAGACACTATGGTATTGGCACAAAAACAGACACATAGACAAATGGAATAGATAGAAAACTCACAATTGGACCCACAAATATATGGCCAACTAATCTTTGACAAAGCAGGAAAGAGTATCCAACGGAAAAAAAGACAGCCTCTTCAACAGATGGTGCTAGGAAAACTGGACAGCAACTTGCAGAAGATTGAAACTAGATTACTTTCTTTCACCATACTCAAAAATAAACTCAAAATGAAGAACCTGAAATGTGAGACAGGAAACCATCAAAACCTTAGAGGAGAAAGCAGGAAAAAATCTCTTTGACCTCCACTGCAGCAATTTCATACTTGACACATCCCCAAAGGCAAGGGAATCAAGAGAAAACATGAACTATTGGGACCTCATCAAGATAAAAAGCTTCTGCACGGCAAAGGAAACAATCCATAAAACTAATAGACAACCGACGGAATGGGAAAAGATAGTTGCAAATGACATATCGGATAAAGGGCTAGTATCCAAAATCTATTAGAAACTTGCCAAAGTCCACACCCAAAAAACAAATAGTCCAATGAAGAAATGGGCAGAAGACATGAACAGACACTTCCCCAAAGAGGACATCCAGATGACCAACAGACACATGAAATGATGCTCAGCGTCACTCATCATCAGAGAAATACAAATCAAAACCACACTGAGATACCTCCTCACAACAGTCAGATTGGCTAAAATGAACTGCTATATTAAAGAAGGTTCCTTGACTGTCCAGGGCCTGTCCATTCAGGAAGTGTTCTTTTAATGGTATCTCTTGGTCTCTCTTGTTGAGACTTTGGTTATTTTATTTCCCTCTTCGTTGTGGTATTTGGGACTCTCCATCATGTGTCCTTTGGCTTGTTTTTTGAGGTAGCCCTGAAAATGAAAACAGACAGACAAACACACAGGGAACAAAGGCACCCAAATGCATAGACATATCCAACAAACAAGCAAACCTGAAGGGAAAAAGAAAAAGAAAAAAAAAACAAAACAGGACAAAGGACGATCTAAAACCATAAAATACTCTTTTGGGTCCTATCTCCCTATGCCTCAGGCGTAGCCAAGGTGGGCTGTGTTCTACTTCCCAAGCCTCACCTTGTTTCCAGATCTCAGTCCACACGCTTTATTGATACCACCTGAAATGAAATCCCACAGGCGGGGCAGCTTCCCAGCAGGGGATGGAGCCAGGAGAGCAGTGGAGCATTTTCTCCTGGTGCCAACTGGGATGGGGCACCCAGCCCAATGACAGCACCACAGCTAGAAATAGGATCACTCTCTGAATGCCCTGCGGTTAGGGATGGGATGTTTGGATCCTTCTCCGTCCTGGGACCGAGGTTTTTCTCTTCTCCAGAGACAGTTCTATGAGCAATTTCAGCTACTCTTTCTCTTCCTCTCTCTCTCTGCAGCTCTCCACGAAGAGGGCTCCCTCCCCTCTGTGTCTCCAGGACCCAGCCGGTTTTTATCTTCCCCAGTTCAAAACCATGCACATATGAGGCTGTCTTCTTGGTGGACCCTGTTTCTTTTCCTCCCAGACTCCTGCGGTTCAGTGTCCTATGGCTTCAGGCCGTCTTTGTTTGAGAGATGCAGGCGAGTGAAATGTACGGAGCTCCCTACTTCTCCACCATCTTTCCTCCTCCTCCTACAGAATCTGTATTCTTTTTTTTTCTTTTCTGAGAGAGAGAAAGAGAGTGAGTGAGCAGGGGAGGGTCAGAGAGAGGGAGACACAGAATCTGAAGCAGGCTCCTGGCTCTGAGCTAGTTGTCAGCACAGAGCCCTACTTGGGGCTAGAACCCACGAACTGCGAGATCATGAACTGCGAGAACTGGGCCAAAGTTGGATGCTTAACCAACTGCGCCACCCAGGTGCCCCCAGAATCCACATTCTTAAACTGTTAATAAGATTTTATGTCAGTGATGAATATTACCTTATATGTTAGCTAACTAGAATTTAAATAAAAACTTCAAATAAACAAAAATTGTCAGTACAACCTTCAGGTAGCCACTTTGGAAATATAAATCACACTCCTTGGCAAATGCCAACAGACCCAGACCTAGGCATTTCTATACTAAAAGATGTCTATTATGGGGTGCCTGGGTGGCTCATTTGGTTGGGTGTCTGACCTTGGCTCAGGTTATGATCTCACGGCTTGTGAGTTTGAGCCCCGAGTCAGGCTCTGTGCTGACAGCTCAGAACCTGGAGCCTCCTTAAGATTCTGTATCCCTCTCTCGCTCTGCCCCTCCCCTGCACACACGCACTCTCTCTCTCTCATAAAATATTTTTTAAAAAGTTAAAAAAATAGATGTCTATTAAAGAGTTGTGGATTAATATGTCAAAAATTATAACAATTTAATTTTGCCACAATACTTAATGTCAATTAAAGTAGATCAGTGTTTGGGGTGCCTGGGTAGCTCAGTCAATTAAGCAAACAACTTCAGTTCAGGTCATGGTTTGTGGGTTCGAGCCCCGCATTGGGCTCTGTGCTGACGGCCCGCTCAGAGCCTGGAGCCTGTCTCAGATTCTCTGTCTCCCTTTCTTTCTGACTCTCCTCTTCTCATGCTGTCTCTCTCTCTCAGAAATAAATAAAACATTAAAAAAAATTTTTAAGTAGATCAGTGTGATAGAAGAAAACGTTAAGAAAAATAATATTTTCAATACATATTTCAAAACGTTCAGAAAGGATCATGGTATTTTCTTAAAAAAAAAAAAAAAGGACACAATGCTACTCAAGTAGTGTTCATTTTCAGGATGCATTGGTGAATGAAACTGATAAAAATTGCTTCCCTTAGGGTACTTACATTCTCACAGAAAACACAGACATAAACACAAACAGCTTGTAATTTACATTATCTATGAAAAAAAAAATCAAGCAGGTTAATAGATAACAGAAATCCCAGAGTTTTAATTTTAAATAGGATGTTGAGAATAGGCTTCATTATAAACGCGACTTTGGCTCAAAGACTTAAATGAGGTGATGGGATCATCCACGTGTACATCTGAGGGAAGCAAAACACAGAGAAAACAGCCAGTGTGAAAGCACTTAGGTGGCTGCTGCCTACAATGTTCAAACGACTCCTGTGACTAAAGTGGAATGAAGTACAGACTAGCTGGGATGAAAAGCAATTGTGGGTGGTGCCCCGATCCTGTAGCTCCCTGTAAGACATATACTATATATAAATAACTTCATTCATTCATACGTTAGATGGTTCCCATATCCCTTTATAGGTTTTATTTTTATAGGTTTTTCTGAGAACAAATCTAACAGCTGTATTCAGTTGTCGCATAATGAGAAATTTTATTTTATTTATTAAATCATTTTTTCAACAAATATTTAATTCTTACTGTTTGACAAATTTTTCTAGGCATTATGATTGAGTGGTGTTTTACTTTTGGGTAATCTCAAACAGTTTCAAGATTTTAGTCTGGGATATTTCTATAAGATATTTTTGCTCTACCACATTGTATATCTGTGCCAAGTTTTCTCTGAAGGCATATATTCAGTAGAGTAAAACAAATTCTTTTTAATAATTAAAATGAACCCCAAAGCACAAGGGAAATGGCAAATGGGATGCCTTAGTGGGTGCTGAGATCTCATTTCAGTGGAGAATTCCTATCTCTACTACCTCAGAGCTGGAACGCACCCCAGATGTTGCCTTGACCAACAACACAGCCTTTCCATCCACCTTGACTTAAAGACACCAAGAACAGGATTTTGAATCAGCTTTGTGATTAAACATGAGATTTGTAGACCAGCTCTACTCCTGACTTTCTGTGTGATCTTTGGAAATTGCTTAACCTTTCTGTGTCTCATCTTCAGTGTGCCAGATACCAGTCTAGGCACTGGGGACACAAGTAAGTTCCCCCACCAAGACCATGATTAGTGCTATAACTGCTTGAGGGGGCTTTCTGGCAGAGTTGAGAGCACAAAATGGCTGAGAAGATGGTCAGCTTACCTCCAGACTGTTTCAAACTCTTTCCCCCTGTCAGGTTTTTTAAAAAAAGTTTTTTTTAATGTTTATTTATTTTTGAGAGAGACAGAGCGCAAGTGGGGGAGGGGCAGAAAGAGCCAGAGTCACAGATTCCAAAGGAGGCTCCAGGCTCTGAGCTGCAGCACAGAGCCCAATATGGAGCTTGAACCTATGAACCCACAAGCAGCAAGATCATAAGTCTGATGCTTATCGACTGAGCCACGCAGGCGCCCCTCTCCCATCAATTTTTAAACAAGACATTACTCTCTTCTCACATATATATACTGTCCCTATGCTCAACAGGGCAGGGCAGGTTTGGGAATGATCCCCTGCTTTCTCCTTTTGCTGCCCTTCTGATAATAAAGCTCTCTTTGATCAAAACCAATGTCTCAGACTTTGGCTCACTATACATCAGGTGCACGGATAAGTTTGAGTTTCCTAACAAATTTGGTGAGCCAGCCAGGAGCCTTGTGCCCCAAGCAGGCCAGCCCTGACCAGAATGGTGACCTCATGGGAATTTCCTACAGCTGCTTGGGTCACCATTGAATCCAAGGAAATTCCCCTGGCTGCTCCCCAGACCTGCACTGGCCAATTCTCAAGGCCAAGCTTCAGTTGAAGTAAAGACACCTTCCATGGGCTCTGGGAGAACTTCTGCTGTTGAAGAGTGAGTTTTTGTGTGTGCAATCAGCCATTGCATTTCCTCTCATTTGCTTTTGATTCTTTTTAGGAATCTTCCCTAAGAAGACCTTTACAAAGGGGCCTTCACGTTTTGCATGATGCGATATTTGTACAGCCACATTTAATTGCTTTTGTTGATGGATCACTTGCTTTTGTTTTCTTCTCACAGTGATAATATTGTGACTTTAAACAAGCCCATGAGTTTCATTCACTAGTTTCAAACAATATTGCCAGACCGGAGGCATTAGAGGCACCAGAGATGGGGCAACTCAATCAATATGTAAACTTAAGAGTACTCTCGATACTTCAAAATTACCTAGAATGTATCCTGATAGGATTAAAAAATAGGGCTACCTCAACAAAAGAATCTAAATAAGGTCCAGGCTGTCTGGGTGCCTCAGCCTGTTGAACAGCCAACTTTGATTTGACTCATGTTATGATCTCAAGGTTCCTGAGATCAAGCCTCATGTCAGGCTCTCTGTGCTGACAGCGGGGAACCTACTTGTGATTCTCTCTCTCTGTCTCTCTCTCAACCCTCCCCTACTCATGCACTTGCTCTTTCTCTCTCTCTCAAAATAAATAAATAAACTTAAAAAATTATGTAAGGGGTGCCTGGGGGGCTCAGTCAGTTGACCTTGTGACTTTTGACTTTGGCTCAGGTCATGACCTCACCATTCATGAGTTCAAGCCCCATGTCAGGCTCTGCACTGACAGTACAGAGCCTGCTTGGGATTCTCTCTCTCTACCTTTCTCTCTGCCCCTCTCCTCCATCTCTCTATCTCAAAATAAATAATCTTCTTAAAACATTTTACGTTGGGAGCTGTTTCTGAACTCATAGGTTGAGAAAGAACTTCCTATGAAGTTAAGGTGAGTTTCATGGACACTTACTGATCAGATGGCCACTGATATTCACCCCCACCCAATTGTTTCTGCTTGGAGCACTGACCCCCAAGGCATCTTTGTTGATAAGTATTGGGAGTGACTTATTCTGGCCTTGAATATGCTGATTGCACCCTGTGAAGGAACATATTGTAGAAACATCTTCTTTTGTGATTATGGGAGCAAATATTTGTGTTTCCTGAAAGACCTGTTTTTCTTAATACTTCTCCTTAAACAAACAAGCTATTGACCCCTGCTCACAAAGAACTAACTTCACCCTTTTTATGCTAAAAACAGTATCTTGTATGCTAAAGAAACCTTCCTTCCCCATAGGATAAGCATCTAAGTCACCTACCTCAATCACTATTGATAAAGGTTATGCATGAGTCTTCTACAAATCTATGTTCTGAGAAATTGTTACATATCAAAGAAATTTGTCATCAGAAATCACTGTCTAAGGCAAATGCTACTTCTGTGCTGCCCCCAAACACTTAATTATAAAATAAGGTTGAGCCTCAGTCAGAGCAGAGATGCCTGCCTGGTGACCAGAAAGATTCTTGGGGCTCTCTCATCCCTCCCTCGCTGACACCGTCCATCCTTTAGGGACGTCTGGACCTGCTGGAGTCAGCCTCTGGCAATTTTAAATAAGGTTCAATGAGTTAGTCAGTTGCCCCTGCAATATTCATTTTTTCTTGAATGAATCCATCAACAAACTGTGAATATGCTGACATTGATCCTGAAGCACCTGAAAATTTACAAGTGATATTATAATATGACTTTTATTAGCCAAAGGGCCCCAGATATTCAAAGGAAATTACAAAAAACAATGGTAGCTTTAGAAAGGGCTATTTGGACATTGGTAGGAATTGCTTTTAAGGTTTCTAATATCTGGTATCAAGTCCAGAAAACAGAGAAGCAAACAAACTAACTGAGAGGAGTAAGACAGCATGCTACTTTGCTAGCTGCTGCCGCCTTAGGAAAGTCTCCAGAGAAACTGTCGCAACGAACAATGAGGTCCAAGCCCTGTGCCCAGACACTGGACAACATCTCTGAGGGCAGGTTCCCCCATTTCTTTGGTTATTGCTCTTGGCCCCTCAGCATCAGGAAGCAGCTTGAATGGTCATTGTCTCTATTCTCCAAGACTGAAGAATTATAAAATAAGAGTGGGGAGTTGAGGTGGGTGCTTGGTTCTTGGACCTATTTTGAAGACCTCAGCAGAACTATAGTTATATTACTTGCATTATTAACTTAGCTCCATGTTCTGTTTCATTCCCTACTTAATCATGGTTTATGAACCTCTTAACCTCATGCATAATCAATCATTAGCTTTGCCTTTTTTTCTTTTTTACCACTACTCCCTGTTTACCAAGTGATTGTAGAAACCTAACGTGGCAGGATAGTAACATTGGTCTTGATGTATCTGATCATATCAGGTCCCAAATGGCTACTCACTGTCTAGAAGAATGCTTTGTTTCAAGTACCCTCCTCCCAACAAGGTTTCAAGAAACTCATTACCCTCCTCTCATGTATATAAGCTATCCCTAGGTTCAACAAGGCAAGGCAGCTTTGGGAATGATCCCTTGACTTTTTCTTGGGCTGCTTTCTCATAATAAAGCTTTCTTCATTTCAAAATGACTGTCTCAGAATTTGGCTTATTACACATTTGGTGCAGGAACAAGTTTGAGTTCTGTAACGACAATACCTCTATTTAGACTTTCTATGGGTAGAAATATAAATCATTTACTGTTTGTGTTTACCTTTTTTCAATCAACATTATTGTAAATTTCATCCTCTTTATTGTATGTAGTCATTTTCAAAACCTAATTCCTGTGAGCAAGTGAATCTCTTTTTTTTTTCCACTTAATTTTAGTTAATTAACCTACAGTGCAATATTGGGTTCAGGAGTAGAATTCAGTAATTTATCACTTATATGCAACACCCAGTGCTCATCACCACAAGTGCCTTCCTTAATACCCATCATCTGTCTAGCCCATGCCCCACCCACCTCCCTCTTTCAACCCTTTTCTTTTCTCTATCATTAAGAATCTCTTATGATGTATTTCCCTCTCATCTCTTCCCCCACCCTTCCCATATGTTCATCTGTTTTCTTTCTTAAATTTCACTTATGAGTGAAATCATTAGGTATCTCTCTTTCTCTGACTGGCTTTTCTCACTTGGCATAATACATTCTAGCTCCATCTACGAATGCAAACTGGTGCAGCCATTATGGAAAACGGTATGGAGGTTCCCAAAAAAGCTAAAAATAAAACTACCCTATGATCCAGAAATTGCAGTATCAGGTATTTACCCACAGGATACAAAAATACAGTTTGAAGGGCTACATACACCTCAATGCTTATAGCAGCATTATCAATAATAGCCAAACTAAGGACAGAGCCCAAATGGCCATCAACTGGTGAATGGACAAAGAACATGTGGTGTATATATATGGAAATGAAAAGTTACTCAGCCACCAAAAAGAATGAAATCTTGCCATTTGAAAGTAAATCTTACCGTTCAAAGTTTTTATGTCACTTTTCTTTGTCTTGAGCATATAAGAACAATAAATTAACTTTGCCTATTTGTCCATGGGGTCAGGTCCCCAGCCCTGTAATATATTTTAAACAATTTCTGAATTTGGGGAGGAGGTAATTTATGAATATATTTCCAGAATTTGGTTAACACTAGTAGAGGTAGCATAGAAAATTATAAAGAGGTGCATGGCTTCTAAAAACAGACTGAGCTGGAATCCTCCTTTTTCTTCTAGCTGTGGAAAATTAGGTAAGTTATAAAAGTCTTCTAACTCAGTCTTCTCATACATAAAGTCAAAAGAAAACAGCACCTAGCTCATAAGACTGAGATACTCAAAGACTTCACTAGACTGCCTAAGTATTTACTTAGTTTTTCAAATACTGTCTTTTAGATACAGACTGAAGAATTGCTTTACGCCACTCTCTCTTTAGTAGCCTAAAATGAGTCTTACCTTCCTTTAGACACATCAACCTATCTGACCAATTATGCTCAAAATAAAATCATATGCAGAACAACCCTGAGCAAAGAGTTCTAGCCTTGCAAACTAAAATGATGACAAGTAGTATATATATTTTAGCTCCTCTTGCAATTTGGAAGGATCATCCATACTTTTAGGGAAGTTAAAGACCTAGCTTTGTAAATTCTATGGCAGGCAATAGATTTAAAAATCATGAACAATGATTTTACATACAGATGACTTTTTGGTACTAGTTTGCCTTGCCTTTTTCAGAATATTTTAATTCTTCATGGTGACTTAATGTGTTGTGATGTCCTCTGGAGTTCTGGACTTAGCTGATGGGTACTAGCAGACTATAAGCCCTTAAAGTAACACTAAAATCTGTCTGTGAAAATGGCTATTTTGTGTAATGGTGAAATGGTAATCAACTGGACTGCCTCGTTGAAAGGTGTAGGCTGCATATAGACTGGAAAGACTCCAGACCATTCTTTTTAAATCCTCCTTCCTAATTCTTGTTTTTTGTTAAAGCTGGGAAGAGAAACAGGCGATTGCAGCCACTAGGTGGCAGTCAAGCTTCTTGTAAATTTCTTGCAGTTTTTGTTCAGAGTTGTACACACCCAGCTTTAGATTAATTTCTTTAGATCAATTAAAAAAGATTTACTTCTACCCATTGGAAAATTTGACAATAGCCTGAAATTAGTAATTTTTTCCATGTCAAATAGATTAAGCACAAATGTTAGTTTCTATCATCCCAAATATATGTCATTTTATAAAAATATAAAATTTTCATCAGATTGTACAAACATATTAAAATCAGTAATTCTCTATACTGGAGATGACATATTTAGAACATTTATGACATATATATTGTATTCTTTGGAATTCAGGAAAAATTTCAGAAAAGTACTAAGTCTTAGAATGTCATGAGCTAAAATATTAAATAACATTGAAAAATAATAGGAAAACATAAGATTATCATATTTGAAACATTATATTCTAAGCCCAAGAAAATCGACTAAAAATTTCAATGATTTAAAGTGTTCATGGGGCGCCTGGGTGGCTCAGTCAGTTGAGCATCAGACATCAGCTCAGGTCATGATCTCACGGTTGTGGGTCTGAGCCTCGCATCAGGGTCTGTGCTTACAGCTAGCTCAGAGCCTGGAACCTGTCTTCGGATTCTGCCTCTCCCTCTTTCTGTCCCTCCCCTGCTCACACTCTCTCTCTCTCAAAAAATAAATTTAAAAAAATTTAAAAAATAGTGTTCATACCAGTGGCTAATTTCAAGTAAATATATATGTATATATATTATATATGTAAGGAAGAAAATGTGTATATATATGTATATATAATTTATAACATTAATAGTTTCAGTATTGAATGAAGAAAGTTATAAAACTTCACTGGGGGATACAAAAGAAGGCCTGAAAATGTACAGAAATAAACCATGTTTAGGATTAAAAAGACCAATATTGTCAATATCATATTTCTCCCTAAATCAATGTGTAATATTAATGCAATTATAATTACTAAGTATTCATGTCATTTGATAAAATCATTCTAGTTCATACTAATAAATAACTGAACTGGTTTCAAGACAATCTGAATAGTAATGAGGATGCTTATTTACTAGATATTAAAATGTACCGTAGATTGACTTATAATAATTAAAACAACTCGCTATGGAAGGAATCTCAAAGGCATTATGTTGAGTGAAAGAAGCCATGCTCAAATACTTAATGTGCACAGTGAAGGACACAGTCAACAAACTAAAGGGCAATCTATGGAATGGGGAAAGATATTTGCAAATGACATATTGGGTAAAGGGTTAGTAACCACAATATATAAATAATTTCTACAACTAAACACCAGAAATACTAATGATCCAATTGCAAAATGGGCAGAAGACATGAATAGACATTTTTCCAAAGAAGGCCTACAGATGGCTAAGAGACACATGAAAAGATGCTCAACATCACTCATCAACAGGGAAATGCAAATCAAAACTACAACTTGATACCATCTTACACCTGTCAGAATGACTAAAATCAATAGCACAAGAAATATTAGGTGCTGGTGAGGATGTGGAGAAAGGGGAACCCTCTTGCACTGTTGGTGGGAATATAAACTGGTGCAGCCACCCTAGAAAAGAGTATGGAGTTTCCTCAAGAAGTTAAAAATAGAACTACCCTATGATCCAGCAATCATACTACTAGGTATTTACCCAAAAGATACAAAAATACTATTTCAAAGGGATAGATGCACCCCAATGTTTACAGTAGCATTATTTATGATAGCCAAATTATGGAAATAGCCCAAATGTCCATCAACTGATGAATGGATAAAGAAGTGTTATATATGTGTATATACACTGAATATTATTCACCCATAAAAAAGAATGAAATCTTGACATTTGCAATAACATGGATAGAGTGAGACAGTATTTTGCTAAGCAAGATAAATTAGAGAAAGACAAATACTATATGATTACAGTCATATATAAAATTTAAGAACAAAACAAATGAGCAAAGGAAAAAAAGAGAGAGGCAAACCAAGAAACAGACTCTTATCTATAGAGAATAAACCGATGGTTACCAAGGGAGAGGTGAGGGGATGGATCAAATAGGTGATGAGGATTAAGGAGTGCACTTGTGATGAACAAGTGTTGTCTCAAAATGTTGAATCACTATATTGTACACTTGAAATTAATATTATACTATATGTTCACTAACTAGAATTTAAATAAAAACTTAGAAACAACAAGAACAAAAAGAGTATTTAGAGCCATAAATGTCCACCTTGCCCAGCTCTGTGGATGGCTGCCATGTCTATTCTCACCCCAGCAGAAGTTTGGAGCTTTATTCTCTGCAGAAGTCTCTGAGTTGCAGGATATGAGGCACATACCTTAATCCTAAACCTAACCTTAAACTTAACCTTACCCCTAACTTTAAACCTAATGATAACCCAAACCATAACTCCCTGAAACCTCTAATCCTCAACACTAAACATAATCCTAACCTAACCGTCTGGAGAAACCTCTGAACTGCTGACTGCTGGATATCAGGCACATATCCTCACCTTGGTTCTAATCCTAACTTTAACCCTAACCATATATCTGGGGGGAAAAATTACATGGTGTATATATATATATGGAATATCACTCAGCCATAAAAAAAATAATGAAATTGTGCCACTTGCAAGGATGTGGATGGAGCTAGGGACTATTATGCTAAGAGAAATAAATCAGTCAGAGAAAGACAATCACCATATGATTTCAACTCATATGTGGAATTAAAGAGGTAAAACAAACAAGCATAGACAGGAAAAAGAGAGGTAAACCAAGAAATACACTCTTAACTATAGAAGACAAACTCATGGTTACCAAAAGGTAGGTAGGTGGGGGGATGAGTTAAATAGGTGATGGGGTTAAGAAGTGCACTTGTGATGAGCAACAGGTGTTGTATGGAAGTGTTGAGTCACTATATTGTACACCTCAAATATTACACTATATGTTAACTAACTGGAAGTAAAATTAAAACTTTTTTAAAAGGCTACTTACTATATGATTTCACTTACAAGACGGTCTGGAAAAGGCAAACTGCATACAAAAAAAAAAAAAAAAAAAAAGATCCTATCATCAGAGCCATAAGATAGGAGAGAGGGGTAGACCACAAAGGGGCACAGGGGAATTTGAGGGTTGATGAAATTTTCCTATAATCTCGTGATGGTTACATGACTATGCATTTGTCAAGACTCACAAAAGTGTATACTAATTTCTTTTTCTATTTATAAACTTAAAAAGAAAAGCTTGATACTGGAACAAAGAATTGATTATAGACTTTGCAGAGGTATCAGTTACCCCCTGTAGTCCCCATGAATCAATTTATCAGTAGACTCAGAAAAAAGGAAGAGACAAATATTAGTATTATTATGATAAATTTGTATTAGACTTACAACCATGTACCATAGCCCTGTAAATGCCACAGCATAAGTGCGAATTTAGTTCACAGTTCCATCATGGGCTGTAAGCTTTCTGAAAGTCTGGATAAACCTCTGACACATTGTTCCAGGCTCACAAAGTATGTGAAGAATGGTTGGAGGTACTATGTCTGGGGCAACTCAGTAACTAAAAGTTAATACACATTAAGTAGGGATTATGTACTAAATGCACTTTTCTAGCATCAAAAAGTAATTACCAAGGCACTCAGCTAAATAGCAATGTGAGACATCATCTATGTGCATTTTCTATGTACAGATTCCCAAAAATAACAAAAAACTACAACTATAACAGCAACACTAATAATGTGTTTGTAAAGATTAAAAACACGCTAGGGTGCCAGGGTGGCTCAGTCTGTTAAGGATCTAACTCCTGATTTTGACCAAGGTCATGATCTCACAGTTTGTGATTTTGAGCCTGGAGTTAGGCTCTATACTGACATGTAGAACCTCTTGGGATTCTCTCTCTCCCGCTCTCTCTGCCCTTTCTCCACTTGTTCTCTCTCTCTCTCTCTCAAAATACATAAATAAACTTTAAAAACATACCAGAAGTATAAAAGAAACAATAAAGAAGTTTTTATAAAGAAGCTAAGTAGATAAAAAGAATGTATTCATTTTTTTTCAAATTTGCATGAGGAAAAAGTGAAGAGATTTTTTTTTAAGTTCATTTATTTATTTTCAAAGAGAGAGAGAAAAAAGAGAAGGCATGAGCTGGGGAGGGGCAGAGAGGGGGTAAGAGAAAATCCCAAGCAGTCTCCACACTATCAGCAAGAAAACCCGAAGTAGGGCTCCATCTCACTAACTGTGAGATCATGACCTGAGCCAAAATCAAGAATCAGACACTTAACCCACTGAGCAACCCAGGTACCCGAGTGAAGAGAGAATTTAAATGCATATCTTCCAGACTGTAGATGTCATGCTTCAACCATTGACAATGAAAAAGAGGGGTTTGCTATCTAACAATTACACCTACTGTTTTCTCATACAGAAATTGAAATACATTAAAAGTTTGTTCCTTAATAATGTCCAAAACAAAAGATTATCTCTTTGGAAGCATCATCTACAAAGTGGGTTTTGAATTTATATGGCGAGTCCTTATCTTCTTAATGGCTGCTTTTACTTCTTGATTTCTTAATGTATAAATAATAGGATTTAGGAGGGGTGTGAAAATTGTATAAAACACAGAAAGAATTTTATCTACAGAGTATCTGCTGAAGGGCCATACATAGATAAAGACACAAGGGGCAAAGAAGAGAGTCACGACCGTGATGTGTGCCGAGAGTGTGGAGAAGGCTTTGGAAGAACCACTAGCAGCACGGTGCCTGACTGAGTGTACGATGACTGTGTAGGAGACAAGCAAGAGGAGGAAGCAGACCAGGGACAGGAGGCCACTGTCGGCAATGACCAGCAGTTGTAGCATGTAGGTGTCCTCACAGGCAAGTTTGATCACAAGGGGAAGGTCACAGAAAAAGCTGTCCACCACATTGGGACCACAGAAGGGCAAATTCAACATGAAAGCCATTTGACTAGATGAATGCACAAATCCAACTGCGTAGGAGGATAGCAGCAGCCCGCCAAGCACTCGTGGGTTCATGATGGACATATAATGGAGGGGTTTGCATATGGCAACATACCTGTCTATTGCCATGGCTACAAGCAACATCATCTCACTCCCACCCAGGAGGTGCATGAAGAACATCTGAGAATAACATCCCCACCAAGAGATGGTCTTCTGTTTTCGGAGAAAATCCACAATCATCTTAGGGGTAGCAAAAGAAGCCAGGATCATATCAATACAGGAGAGATTGATAAGCAGAAAATACATTGGTGTATGAAGGCGTGAGTCAAAGGTCACGGTGACCAAGATGAGGAGGTTTCCTAACACAATGCCAGCATATACCACAGAGAATCCTAGGAAAAATAAAATCTGAAGATTCTGAGATTTGGAAAGTCCCAGCAAAATGAACTCAGACACCACTGAATGGTTTGCCCTTTCCATGTTGTCAACTTTATCTCATCATAATCCAAATGAGTACACATTGTGGCCATAAAAGTTGTGTTTACACAAAGGATGGTGCATGTTGGTGTCTAATTTTGATACTCAGACAGGGTACCTGAACTTAAAGCACCTCCCACTTTTGGGAAATTTTGTTGGTCAGTGATATCTTAAATGGCCCAGAGCAGCATTCCAAATAGTAAGTAGAATTCAGAGTATACAATTCTGAAAGACAAAAATAAAAAGAGCACATGAAATCACAATCATATAGGTTGCAAACTTAGAGTCCAAAGACCTTAATATAACACCTAGCTGAGTTACTCATTGGGCAATATAATGACAAGTATCTCCTTTTGAGAGTTATGTTTCCTACTCAGTAAACAAACAAATAAACAAAATCAGACTCCATTATATTGAACACCTCTTTGTGCTATAAAGGTCTCCATAAATAAGATAATGATCACAGTAGGTTCTACATTCAAAGAATAATACTGAGTTTCTTAACCTGGACATGATAAATGTAAAAAATATAGCAAGGATTCTAAAGACCCATACTTTGAAAGAGATTCTGGTAAAGAACTATTAATTAATATCTTAAATTAAGTCTTACTTATAAGTTTTTAGGTCCTGAGAAATGTTCATCTCTTCCCTGCTCCATTCTTGCATGAATCCCTCATGGCTCATGCTAGTAGCAGTGATAGTCACTATACACTAGTAGAGTCAAACCATATAATTTATATATGTATATACAATATATGGTAAGTATATATAATTCATTCACTCAAAGTTTAACATTATTTCCTCAAATGACTCTTCTAGGATTTTAAGCAGGATATTCCAAGGATGTAGAAAGTCCACAGCCAAACAGAACTGAATTTATTTCATTTTCAGTGTGTATTCATTCATTCACTTGTTTCTTGCTATAGATAGGACTGCTGTGCATGTTTATTTATCACAAGCTTCAGAATGACAAAATGAGGTAGCTTGAGATTGATTGATGTGGGTAAATAAATACCATTATTTCAGTACAGTCACCTAAATTTATGCCATAACTTTTTCATCAGCCCGTGTTTATAACAACACTGGTTTTGCTCTAAAAAATTATTTTTATCAGTAATGGTTTTTCAATTATCTAGATTCTTACATGTTTTTTTGAGTAGTTAAAGTATAGCCTTCCTTTCATGTCATTATTATTTACCAGAGAGGAGAAAGTACTTTCATGGGAAAGTGCCTCATGTGAATCCCAGGAATAGCCTTGCATCTCCTTTTCCCACATTCCCATCAATTTCCCGCAATTCATGTTCCCAATCATCTGAAATAAAAGAAGAAGCATCATAATGCTGTGCACTCTGTTTCTCTGAGGCAATCCCATGAGTACATTTATCCAACTGGGGATGAATTTTTTCTAATAAACATATCCTGTCACGGATTTCCTACTCTGAGAACCTTGGATCGACACAGAGTACAAAGTCACATTAAATACGTAAACTTATTTCCATGTTTAGAAAAGTAGTATCTCCTTTCAATTTTATCGCTAATACTTAAATATCCACACTAATATACCTTTTGAAATCTAATTTTTAAAACTGCATTTGAAGAGAAAACAATAGACTTCAAATATACATGAAGTAGTTCATACACATTCTTGCATCTGTCTGATATCTATTGAAAGAGTGAATGAATGAGTAAAATATATAATGAATATTTGGGATCTAGATTAAAATCAATGTTAAAGCAAAAGCCATGTAAATTAGGATTTTTAAACATATTTTTAAATGTCAAATTGGATGTTGAAGCATTTTTAAACAGAAACAGAATGACCATTTCAATAAAATTGTTAGAAGTATGTATTTTTCCCTAATTTTTTTTAAAAGGATCAAAAGTGAGTGGAAAAGAAAACATGGTACTCAGGGCAGAAGGATACTGCTAAGAGTCTATTTCCTGGATACCCTAAGAACAGTAATATACACATTAGTACAGTGTGTGTATTCTTTGTGTGTTGTGGGTACTAGTATATGTTTACATTTATTATATGATTTTTATTAAAACCATAGTGTTCAATGCTATTTATTGAGAGAATAGTGTTCATATGCATAGTTATTTTCCTTGGGTTTGTCAATACATTAAAAATATATTTCTAAGAGCATATGAAAATCCAAAACATTTTATGGCTATATAGAATTGCATTTTGTTGATGATGCATAATGTAATTACCCCACAAACACAGTTTACTTTTAGGAATTGAACACCACTCATAAGAATTCTGTTTTCATCCTATCAGTGTCTCCTTAAAACAACAACAATTACCTAACTCTCTTATCAATTCCCAAGTTCACCTAGGCCTTCACAATCAGCTTCTCATCCACTCTAAATACTGAATATTGTTTTTTGATGGTGCCAAAATACAACTTCTCTTTCATTAAAAAACAAATTCATGTTTTTCTATATTCCTCATCCATTTTGTTTTCTATTCCTACATGTTTTCTTCTTTTTAGGTAGACAAATCCTGTCCATATAATCATAACCTTCAGGACACTTTGAGGCCTCTCTTTTATCAAACCAATAGTGATTTGCAGTGTACTTATGGTCCATTTTATGTGCTCTACCATTTACTTATTCTCTAGGTATATAATGTGCATTAGGTATAAAAATTCTGAAACTGAAGGAACACTAGAATAAGAGCTGTGCAAATTTGTTCTAATCTGAGGTATCTCATTTTTAGCGTTGTGATTCTTCTTTCCTGGATCACTATTAAGCTCCTTGAAAATAGACTAATTATCCTTATATTCTCCACTATAGATGTTATAAGGGTCATCAATAAAGATGTTGATGAAGTGAGTGAAAGCTGACAGACATTTAGAGAGAAAAACTTTGGAATAATGCACTAGTAATAAATAACTGTAGAATAGATAGGTTTATTGAAAGTCAAAGAATTTTTCTCCTTTTTATTTTTTTCTGTTTTGATACTGTAACTTGCACCAATCTGTAATATTTCTTTAAAGCACACTTTCACATATTAGTTTTTACTTTAAACCACAGACATAGACACATACATGTACACATTCTCTCACACACTCCCTACAAGTGTAGAGGAGATTAGGGGTGACAGAGAAAAAGGAAAAATTTTATGTTTTCAAAGGAATTATTTTGATTATCTGCCCAGTCTCCTCCCCTCCCATAGAAACAAAGTTCCTTATGTTTATTCTTACTGTAAACAAGTTTCTAACTGTTCTAAAATGGCTGAGGAGAAAGATATATAAATAGCATTTTATAGATTATAGACAAATGAAATCAACATTTTATAAACAAAAAATAAAATCAACATTTTAATTCTAACACACAGACTCACCATGCAGAAAATATAGTTGAAATGAGTATTAGAAGTAGAAATTTAACCATAGATCACAGACATCATATTATGAAGATAAAAGACAAATTGTGATTGATTTACATGTTGCTTGATCTACAGTGCACAAATCTCTCAAACTTCTTGAGAATATATGAGTAATTTATTTCATTAAAATGAATGTTTAAAAAGTTTTGTAACCTTAATACAGAAGAATATGAAACAAAAGCAATTATGGCTTACTCAGTTTTGCCAAAAATCATGTTGTTGTCCACAATGATACTAGTCAAATGAGCTGATATTTGTTGTTTGTTTGCTTGTTTAACAGAACAGAATAAATTGAAGTGTTAAGTCTAGTAGGTTTATAAGCACAGGGAATAACACATTTCTTTGAAAAAACAGCAAAGATTTCAGTCAGCCACCTACTTCTTGAGGAGTCACAGTTTGGCATTAATTGGAAATGCTCTCCAATGTTTACTGGTAATAATATGGACATTAGGAAGTTTGACATGAAAACTCTTAAACAGATGGAAAATAACATCACTTCAAGTATATCAAAAGTGTACTCAATTATTTAATTTGCCCCAAGCTGTCACAATTACAATGAAAATATAATGTATTTGTATGACCACTAGACTGATAACGCCTTCTAGAATTCTCTAATGTTATCGTAGTGTTCATCTAAAGGGCTTTTCACATTTGACTCTACCTATGAACAATGGGATTGAAAGTCAATATCTAGAAATGGTTCTATATTGTTTTAATGTATGTTAAAGCTCCCTCTACAACTTACCGGTTTTACAGTGTTTCAGAACATTACTTGAGTCAGACACATTGAAACCTGGAGAAGTTCTCTTTCCAAAAATAATGGTATTTCCCTAAAATGACGACAAATATTATTTTCTCTCTTTTCTCTATAAAGAGTCATACATATTGAGAGGATGGTAATATAGAGGTGATGTATTTTGAGACCTAACAATGCTCAAGTGATGATAAATCCCAATGGGAATTATTAAAGATGCCATGTTGTTTTCCCTGAATTACAACAGAGAAAATTTTTATGGCATTGCATACTTACAGAAATTGATGTTTCTCTATCAACAACAGTTAAGCAGAGGACTATAAAACCACTATCAAAACTTACTTGAAGAATATTAAAAAAGATCAATCACAAACACATAGCTACCTTTTACTGTATACTAACCTTATCCCTGGAATTATTATAAACATAGCTGGGTCTGTCAAAACAGAAGATATAAAGATATAAAGCTAGGGAATTGCAATCTCTCACGTCCTTATTCCCACCTCCAGTTCTAAGAAATGTTTCCTGTGGAGTATCTCATTGGCTCTCTTTCATATCCAAGTGAAAAATATATCTACGCAGTATATTATCCATATGTTCATGCTTCTCTCCACTTCTATTTAAAGGAACATTGAATTTCTGTTTCAATGAGACCACTGCTCCAAATGTGATAAGAAATGTGAGATAGCCAGATAATTCAAGGTTCCTTTGGTCCCTTTTGTCAATTAGTAAAAGCTGAGTGCCTTTCTTGATCAGAGGAATTGTTCCACACAAAATACACTGATTCCAATATTAGAAACCTTTAATTGTATTCTCAGTGGCTGCTTCTGTAAGACCGATAAGGAACCATGTATTACAGCCTCTAACTCAGGAAATCAGTGGGTGAATCTTGATGAGCTGCTAGAGCCAACTGCTCTGTCCCAGAGAACCGTGAGGACGCTGGACAAATTTAAAGCATAGGTGCTGGCTGGGTTTGCCAATATTATTGCAAAAAAAAAAAAAAAAAAAAAAAAAAAAAAATTGAAAAAAAAAAAAAAAAAAAAAAAAAAAAAAAAAAAAAAAAAAAAAAAAAAAAAAAAAAAAAAAAAAAAAAAANAAAAAAAAAAAAAAAAAAAAAAAAAAAAAAAAAAAAAAAAAAAAAAAAAAAAAAAAAAAAAAAAAAAAAAAAAAAAAAAAAAAAAAAAAAACTTGGATAAACTCATTGCAAGAGAAGACAATAACTCAAGACATAAAGATTTAAAAAGAGGGAGATTTTGAGTTCCAGGTGTCCGCAGATGTGTGAGCTGGCAGGCTCAAGCCTTAATAATTGAGCTCTCTGCTTGCAAGATGGACACCTAGAGTTTTTTAGGACAGGTTTAGGGGGTTACGTGCAAGAAAGCAGGCAGGGAGCACGTAATCACAGGTGAGGTTGGGTATGTGTTTATCCCCTGATCATGGGCAGGGAAGGGAATAGGGGGGATGTCTTCTAGGCATTCCATTGCTAGCAGGGCTTTTCTGATCAGGGGATTGGAATGTTTCAGTCATTGTCAATGCTCTAATAAAGTGCGATATAACTGTTGGCGGTCTAGAGTTGAGCAAGAAGTCTCACTAACAAGAGGATAAGCAAATCCTAGAGCTGAGTAGGTGTCAGTTCTATTGAATTTCATTTTTAGACCACTGGGACTTCTGGAAGGAGTCCAGTATGATCTATTTGCTGGTTTTGTGCATGCTCTTGACTTCAGAGAAATCTGCCTAAAATCATCGTTGGATGGTTTCTCCCCATGGATTCTGAGTTAAGTCCACAGCATTCACAATAATAGCTCTCAGTGGGTATGAGAGAAGTATGTCCACCTTTTCTCTGTTTGGATATTTTCATGTCATTTTATTTCATTATTGTCAGTAGCTAGTTCAGGAATCCCTGAAGCATCTAACAGAAACCTTAGCATTCCAATCTCCTAGCTCAGCACCAGGTCTTTTTTGGGTGGTTTCTACATGACTTGTCTTAATCTTCCTCTAAGTTCCCATAAATGTTTGCATGACTGAACACTGGGAGTGAGAGTAGTTTTATTTTCCAGATACCTACAGCCAAGATACTTGCCCATATAGCAAGACCCCTGGGTTAAGAGACTATCAACATCTAAAGGTGTCATTGGCCCATGAGCCTAATTCTTCCTGCACTGCTAAATAAGGAGCACTTGAAAGCATCCACCATGCAAATTTTTCCTTACCTTCTTCCTCAGTTTTACCATCTTCAGGACTTACAGTGGCTGATTTACAAACAATAACATGTCCTTCATTTTGTAAACTACATCAATAAGCAAGGAACATGTCTTAATTTGATCAAGAAAGAATAAAATGGTTTAAATCTGGGATTTCCAAGTTATTAGTCACTAGACATATATGGTTATTTTAGCTAACTGCTTTGTTTTCCTTTCCTTCCTTCCTCTTTCATTCAGTTGTTCTGTCATTCCAGCCCCATTTCCTCTTTTTCATGGTTCTGGAGTTTACATTATGCAACTCTAAATTATCACATTCCAATACATTCAAATAATTATTCCATATCACATATAACATTCTGAACTTCTCTACTTCTCTCCCCTTTGTACTATATTGTCATGTCATCATTTTATTTGTACATTTTATAAATACAATACATTGTCGTTGCAGCTTCATTTAACATTTCTGATGGCCATGAAATATGTAATCTTTTATTTGCTTGAAAATGTCTTTATTTCACCCTTAATTTTGGTATAGAATTCTAGATTGAGTTTTTCTTCTTTTCATATTTTGAAGATACACTGCATAATTTCTGAAAAAAGTCTATAGTTATAAATTTTTGTTCTTCTGTATAAAATGAATATTTTTCAGATTTTAAGATTTTATAAATTGCTCATTTTCAGCAATTATTGTATGTCCTGTAGTGATTTTCTTTATTTGTTTTTCCTGAGGCATTCAAACCTAATTTTGTTCTGTAAATTTGTACTTTTCATTAAATTAGAGTTTTTTAGACATTATTCCTTCAATTTTTTTTCCTGTCATCCTTGAATCCAATACCACATGTGTTAGATCACTTGACATTTTTCATAGGTTACTGAGGCTCGGTTAATTTTTTCCACAACTTTTTTAGCTTCTGCTTTCTCTTAAATTGTTTCTATTTTCTTTTCTTTTTAACTTAAAATTTTTTAATGTTTATTTTTAACAGAGACAGAGAGTGAGAGGGAGCACAAGCTAGGGAGAGGCAGAGAAAGACAAAGACACATAATTGGAACCAGACTCCAGGTCTGAGGTGTCAACACAGAGCCCTATGCAGGACTTGAACTTGTAAATGGCAAGATCATGACCTAGGCTGAAGTTAGACATTTAACTGACTGTGCCATCCAGGCACCCCTCTTCTTTTTAACTTTTTAAAAAATATATATATTTTAATGTTTTATTTATTTCTGAGAGAGAGAGAGAGAGAGAAAGAGACAGTGTGAGCAAGGGAGGGTCAGAGAGAGAGGGAGATACAGAATCTGAAGCAGGCTCCAGCTCTGAGCTAGCTGTCAGCACAGAGCCCGACACGGGGCTCGAACTCAAAAATGATAAGATCATGACCTGAGCCGAAGTTGGACGCTTAGCCGACTGAGCCACCCAGGCACCCCTCTTTTTAACTTTTTAAAAAATGTTTATCTATTTATCTTGACAGAGAGTGGGGGAGGGACAGAAAGAGAGGGAGACAAGAGAATCCCAAGCAGGCTCCATGCTGTTAGCTGGGGCTCTCAGGAATGGTGATACAAGAGTTGGGTGCTTAAATGACTGAACCACCCAGGTACCCCAGATTGTTTCTATTTTCTTTCCAGGAATTTATATTGTTGATGTTCCTTTGCCTTTTTTTAAAAATATAGTTTATTGTCAAACTGGTTTCCATATAACACCTGTGCTCATCCCAACAAGTGCCCTCCTCAATGACCATCACACCTACTTTCCCCTCCCCCTCAAGACCCCACCAACCCTCAGTTTGTTCTCAGCATTTAAGAATCTGTTATGGTTTGCCTCCCTCCCTTTCTGTAACTTCTTTTTCCCCTTCCCCTCCCCATGGTCTTCTGTTAAGTTTCTCCAGGTCCACATATGAGTGAAAACATATGGTATCTGTCTTTCTCTGTCTGATTTATTTCACTTAGCATAATCCCTCCAGATCCATCCATATTGCTACAAATAGCCAGATTTCATTCTTTCTCATTGCCAGGTAGTATTCCATTGTATAGATAAACCACATCTTCTTGACCCAGTTGTCAGTTGATGGATATTTAGGCTCTTTCCGTGATTTGGGTATTGTTGAAAGTGCTCCTATAAACATTGGGGTACATGTGCGCCTATGCATCAGCATTCCTGTATCCCTTGGGTAAATTCCTAGCCATGCTATTGCTGGGTGATAGGGTTTCTATTGTTAATTTTTTGAGGAACCTCCATACTGCTTTCCAGAGGGGCTACACCAGTTTTCATTCCCACCAACAGTGCAAGAGGGTTCCCATTTCTTTACATCCTTGCCAGCATCTATAGTCTCCTGATTTATTAATTTTAGCCACTCTGGCATGAGGTAGTATCTCAGCATGGTTTTGATTTGTATTTCCCTGATGATGAGTGACACTGAGCATTGTTTCATGTATCTGTTGTTTCCGGCTTTCTCCTCTAGGGTTTTGATATTTTCCTCTCTCACATTCAGGTCCTTCATCCATTCTGAGTTTGTTTTTGTGTATTGTGTAAGAAAGTGGTCTAGTTTCATTCTTTTGGATGTTGCTGTCCAGTTCTCCCAGCACCAGTTGCTAAAGAGGCTGTCCCCCCCCGCCCCCCGCCATTGGATACTCCTTCCTATTTTGCCAAAGATTAATGGGCCACACATTTGTGAGTCTAATTCTGGATTCTCTATTCTAGTCCATTTAGTATATGTGTCTATTTTTGTGCCAATACCATACTGTCTTGATGATGACAGCTTTGTAGTAGAGGCTAAAGTCTGGGATGGTGATGCCTCCCATTTTAGTTTTCTTCTTCAATATTACTTTGGCTCTTCGGGGTCTTTTGTGGTTCCATACAAATTTTTGGATAGTTTGTTTTAGTTTTGAGAAGAATGCTGGTGCAATTACATAAATGGCTTTTATGATGTTTAAGTAAATTCCTTCTATCCTGACTTTCTTGAGAGTTTTTATTAAGAAGCGATGCTATATTTTGTCAAATGTTTTTTCTGCATCTATTGACAGTATTATATGGTTCTTATCTTTTTTTGGTTAATGTGATGTATCACATTGATCGATTTGTGAAGATTGAACTGACCCTGCAACCCAGGAGTGAAACCCATTTGATCATGGTGAATGATTCTTTTCATATGCTGTTGAATTCAATTTGCTAGAATCTTTTTGAGAATTTCTGCATCCTTATTCATCAGGGATATTGTCCTGTAGTTCTCTTTTTTTGCTGGATCTCTGTCTGATTTGGAAGTCAAAATTATGGTAGCTTCATAGAATGAGTCTGGAAGTTTTCCTTCAATTTCTATTTTTTGGAACAGCTTGAGAAAGATAGGTATTAACTCTGTTTTAAATGTCTGGTAGAATTCTCCAGGGAAGCCATCTGGCCCAGGGCTCTTATTTGTTGGGAGATTTTTGATAACTGATTCAATTTCTTCACTAGTTATTGGTCTGTTCAGATTTTCTATATCTTCCTGTTTGAGTTATGGTAGTGTGTGTGTTTAGGAATTTATCCATTTCTTCTAAGTTGTTCAGATTGTTGGCATATAATTTTTTTCATTATGTTCCTTTGTCTTTTAAATGGAGTTTTTCAGTTTCTACATTGTATTTTGTAGCCCTAAAACTTCCACTTGATTTCTTAAAATATTCAATTTTTTTCTCATGTTTATGTTATCCAATAAACTTCCTTATTGTTTTAAAAATACATATTTTAGGATCTTTAAGATTTCATCATCTAAATCAATTCATCATCTAAATAAAAAAAATCAAATTTTTTTGGGTTATTTTTCCTCTTGGTTATAGGTCATATTTTAATCCTTCTTTGAACTGCTATTATTATTATACTTTTAAAACTTTATATTGGGGCACTTAGGTGGCTCAGTTGGTTAAGCATCTGGATTCGGCTCAGGTCATGATCTTAGACTTCATGGGTTTGAGCCCCATGTCAGGCTCTGTGCTGACAGCTAGCTCAGAGCCTGGAGCCTTTCAGATTCTGTGTCTCCCTCTCTCTCTCTGACCCTCCCCTGCTCGTACTGTCTCTCTCTCTTTCAGAAATAAATAAAAAAACATTAAAGATGTTTAAAATAACTTAATATTTAAATTTGTATAATTAAAGATTATATATTTACATTTGTACTCATTAATGATCCAATGGGATATATCAGTGCTTCTCAATCAAGGGACATTGGTAACATCTGGGAACCTTTTTTGGTGTCACACGTCAGGGCTACTACTGGATGTAATAGATAGTGGCCATGAATGTAGCTATATATCATACAATTCTCGAGGCGATCTCCCACAAAAGAGTGTTATCAAGTCTAAAATGTCAATAGTGCCTAGGTTGCAAAACAATGCCATACACTATGATTATTAGTTATTGTGTTTTTAAATACATTTTGAAAATAAGAAAATTGTTGGAAATACCTATTTGAAATGTCTTCTCTGTTATATGTCACCTTTTATTTATTTTTTATTTATTTATTTTTTAGTTTTTCCTTAAATTCCTGTTAGGTAATATACAGGGTAATATTAGTTTCAGGTGTAAATAAAGTGACTCAACACTTCCATATATAACACCTGGTGCTCATCATAACAAACACAATTTCCTGTCCCTATTGCCTATTTCACCCATCCCCGCCATCCACCTCCACTCTGGTAACCATCAGTTTGTTCTCTATAGTTAAAATGTTTACTTCGTTTGCCTCTCTCTCCTGGCAAGTACTCATAAGCTTTGGACACTAGGAGTAAATAGACACTTCACAACAGGAAATATTCAAACAATTAATAACCATATGAAAAGATGTTCTATATCAGGGAAATATAAATTTAGCCACAATGAGGATTGCAATGTACCTAACAAAATTGCTAAAATTAAGAAGACTTGAGAATACCAAAGTCTGGTAAGGATGTAGAACAACTAGAACTCTTTACATTTCCTGTAGAAATGTAAATTGGTAAAACCACATAGGAGCTCTCTGGCAGTTTCTAAAATACATGTCTACCCTATGATCCAGTAATTCCACTCCAAGGTATATATCCAAGAAAAATGAGTAATTATGTCCATAAGAAATATACAAGAATGACCATAGCAGCAATGGAAATAATAATGAACCCCAATAATAAATATGTTATTTTCTTAAGTGTCTAGACTACAAATGTATGAAGTAATCGATGGATGAAGTAATCAATTCAGAGGTGACAACAATAAAGTATTTTTGGACACTATTAACCAAGCTGTTCACTGAAACACTAGCATAATTAGACAAAATAGTTGGTTGCACAGGCCATTAGTTGGCTTCATAAACACAGGCAGTCCAATGTGAGATAGAAGAAATTAGTCAGCTATTGTTTAACAAAGAAGAGATCAAATAAACAATGGCAAATTGCTTTCATTTTAACCATGAAGTATTCTGGCACAATGCAGTACCAATAGAGCTCGCAAATCCAAGAGGAACTAATTATAGAGGAAAATTAAAAAGGTATCAGAGAGATGTGACTCTTAGGAATCAGTTATTTCTAATTAAATTGGTATTCTTCACCTTTATTCAGATGATAGGCTTAAAGAAAGAGATTTTTGTGGCCATCAAAGTTTTATGAGGAGTTTTATATAATAAAGTGAAATATAATACAATGAATTTTATGTCTTATGTTTCCAAATTCTTCTTACTGCGGACTTTTGAAAAATCAAAGTTATCTACTTTTTTGATACTTTATTTCATATTTTTTCCTTAAATAGTTTATTGTCAAGTTGGTTTCCATATAACACCTAGTGCTCATCCCAACAAGTGCCCTCCTCCATGCCCATCACCCCCTTTCCCCACTCCCCCACCCGCTTCAGCCCTCAGTTTGTTCTCAGCATTCAAGAGTCTCTCATGGTTTGCCACTCAGTTTGTATATATGTGTCTATTCATAGAAACATGGTTCTATCACTTGGTTGGTAATGGTTCTTTCTGTCTCTTTTTTATGGGGAAAATCTACACACTAAAGAGAGATACTGAATAATCTAGCTCGCCAAAAGTATGAAATTTAATTCCTGGGGGAATTCATTTATAAGATGCAAGGTTTTCCCAGAGTCATTAATTGACATATTCCTCATTTGGTCTTCTGCAGTTTAAAAATAAAAGGGAGTTTTCCTTCATTAAAACTGGGACATGGAAAAAGAACATGGAAGGAGGTGGGGGCAAGTGAAAAACTTCTGAGCCTCAGTGACTTTCAGTCACAACTCCCAAAGCAATCAAAAGGTATGGAGAAGAAAAGTTGAAGATATTTCTATGTTTGCTTTTTATTAAATAAGTTGTTTATTTTAAAAATTTTGCAATTTCAAATGTAGAACATATTTAATAAGAATATTTGTGATAAATCAAGAAATATAGAAAAATATAATCAGATATATAATTATACCCCCAAAATAAAGCACTGAAACACCCTGATGCAGATGACCTCAAGCTATATTTTACTGAAATTAAACTCCCTGTTTCACATATTCAAACATTATTTATATATTTTCTTATACATTTTGTATTTAACCTTGGCTTATTTTTATATAAGGCTCTTGAAATTTTCCATATTAACATAAAAATTTGATATTAAGGACATAGAAATATTTGGCTATTTTCCTCCAGTTCAGCTTTTGCCTCTTAGAATTTTGCTTATGTTTTTGAGGTATGAGAGAGCTTACTCATTTTCACTGAGTAAAATTTATTAACCTTAACTAACTTCTGTGGTTTCTGACACTCCTGATCCCAAAGCAATGTTATAAAATACAACAAAGCATATAATTCACTTCTACATTTCTCTATATTCTTTATTGCTTGAACTATTATTTAAATATTTAAAATGCCTGAATTCATTATTATTTAAGACTGTATAGCTCACCAGCCTATTTATTCCCAAGTAATTCCACCTTTATCCTAAACAGCATATTTTTAATATATGACTCTTTCACTAAAGTCTCGGGTTTTTTACCTCCTTTTATTATTCTATCTATTCTTAGGAAGGAAAAGTATCATTTCATTACTCTAGCTTTATAACATATTTAAATGTCAATAGATGTGTCTCCCTTATTGTTCTCCTTTTCAAGAATTTTCCTAGGAATTTTCAGAGGACATATTAGAAGGGCTGGTGGAAAAAGACTGCCAAAGACATCTTCCCATCTTTCTTGGTAAAGTTGCTTTGTCAAAAGTGGATATGTGATTTAGAATGTATCTGCATTCACAGCTGTCTGTAATAGATTCCAGAATCCATAACATCAACCTTAGTGCTACTGCATCTCTGAATGCTTTAGGTAGTAAATGATAAACCAGCATAGCCTGTCACCATCACAAGCAGCAAGTTAATTACACAATTTTTAAGTTGCTTTACAGCTATATGTAATATACGTGATTTTCTGATTTGAAGTCCTTAGCTAAATACCAACTACAGTTTGAGGAGTTTATCCAAGACTAGAATCTAATTCAATCTTATTTTATTTTATAGAAGTTGACTTATAAAAATTGGAATCTACATTAAGTCTATAAGCTAATATACCAAAAGAAAGCAAGCACTCTTGATACTTTAATGCACCTATGTTTTTCTGAGATTTGTATGAAATTTGTATGTACATGCATAATGTTCCACAAAATGCTATAATAATCTATTAAAAATATAATGACATTTTAAAATTTGATAATATATCTAACACATTTTTCCATAAGAGCACATATAGATTTCTATAGTTTTAAAGTTTATTATTTATTTTTGAGAGAAAGAGAGCATGCAAGCATGGGAACTTGCAAGAGAGAAGGAGAGAATCTCAAGCAGGCTCCACGCCTGCAGTGCAGAGCCTGATGTGGGGCTGGAGCCCACAAGCTGTGTGATCATGACCTGAGTCTAAATCAAGAGTTGGACACTTAACCAACTGAGCCACCCAGCACTCTTAGATTTCCATTTTAAATCATACCATTAATGATGGGCTTTGGAGGAGCTTTCTAATTTGGGGTTATTAAAGACAATGGAATAATGAACACTCGGCCATTTTTCCTTGAAAACTTAACACTAAAAATCACAGAACTGAACGTTCTTTTTAAGCACGTTGCAAATTTTAATAAAATATTTAGTGCCAAATTTCTCCAAAAAAATATTGTGCCAAAATACAAAAAGTGGCATAAAAGAATTCTTTAACTTGTATTCTTTTGTTACTTCTGTTTGCATTTCTTTAATTATCAATAGGGTTGAACACTTTTGTGCTTAAAGATATTTACAGTTTTACTTCTGTGAATTGCCAATCCAAATGATATCTTTTTCCACTCTTTCTTTAATCTTTTCTTACTAATCAGAGCTAAGAGCTCTTTGTTGCATTTGTTGAAAGTATATTCTTATCTCTTATTGTATGTTCACTTTTTTTATTTTCACTTTCAGAAAGTCAACTCTGAGTCTTTATCTTCATGGATTCTAGTTTTTGCATCATATCTAAAAGGTTTTATCAGCTTCATTATGTTAAAAAATTTATATGTGTTTGCTTTTACTCATTTCATAGAAGTATTATTTGGAGGGAAATAAATCTTTTACATCTCTGAAATTTATTTTCAAATGCAAAATGAGGCTGGGAATATGATATCCAGCCCCGGATTGCAAATTTGTTGTCTCACTAGCATTTACTGAATATTTTCCTTACGGATCCAAAAATCTATTTCTGTTATATACCACAATTACATATGAGTTTATATGTAGGTCTGGACAATCCTTTCCACTGTATTTCTTCCTGCACTGGGTCCTCATTCTTTAAATGCTGTAACTTGCTAATGTTGCAGAGTAAGTAGTTTGTAAAGGAAAACACCACAATCTTACATGGTAGTCACATGTCAAAAGGCAAGATTTCATAGGAAAACTTAGAAAGTAAAAATTTAGCAAGCTTCCTCCTTCTTTCATCATTTCACAGAGAAGCAGAGAGGGGCTGGGTCACTGCTGCATGTAGCCTTGTAATGTGGCCTAGGAAGGTGATCTCACCTCTCCTTACTCTGTGTTTTAATCAGGCAAACCTGAGAACAAACTCAGAAGAAAAGATTAACATGTCAAACCTTAGAAGGTAAGCAATATGAATTTTGAAGTTAGCTTCTCAGGAGAATATGATAAAGCCAACTACTGGCATTTAGTGATAGTGTGGAATTCTGACATCAGGAAGAGCCTCTTTTTCTAAAGAGGGGCCATCTGCACCAGTTAACTTCTTACATTAAAATCATCCTGGCTCACCATTGGATGGTTCTGTTTGCCTCTCCAGAAATATATTTTATTATGATATTTGTTGCTGTCATCATCAGGTAGAGCTTTTCTACTAATTTCAGTTTCATTGGCTTATTTTTGGGTCTTGAGCCAACATCAAACTCTCTTATTATATAGTTCATAGTAGTCCTTGACATATTATAGTATAAATTCTCTAGCTGTGTTCTTCAAAATTGCCTTGGCTCATCTTGGTCTTTTGCATTTCAATATACATTTCAGAATAAATGTGGACTTCCAAACTCACCTTGGATTGACATAGGATCTATGTTAAATATATGTATGAATTTAAAGATAATTGGCATAGGGATGCCTGGGTAGATCCATCGTTTAAATATCTGACTCTTGATTTCTGCTCAGGTCATGATCTCATGGTTCATGACTTCAAGCCCCACTTCTGCTCTGCTCTGGCAGTGCAGAACCTGCTAGGGATTCTTTCTCTGTCTCTCTCTGCCCCTCCCCTGCTTACACTCTTTCTTCCCCTCTCAAAATAAATAAATAAATATTAAAAAAATTTTAAATAAAGATAATTGGCATATACACAATTAATGAACCTAATATATGTCTTTTTATTAATGTGTATTTTGTTGTCAATTAAAATTATGTTGTTTACCTATCTCTTTAATAATGTTAATTAGAGTTTTCTAATATTGAACCACTTTTTAATTACAACAAAAACTAGTAGTTGGAAGGAGAGCTAAAAAGAATACCAAGATTTGTAAGGAAGTGGCTGTGTAAATTTGTATAACTCTCTGTCCAGAATTTGACATTATTAGATTAGCTGAAGATGACCTAGTCATTCTACTTCCAGTTATATAATCTTGAAAAAGTCTTTCACATGTAAATAAACATACAGATATACATTAATTGCACCATTTAAAAAATTAAGTGTGGTTGACATGCAATATTATATTAGTTTCAGGTGTACAACATAGTGATTCCACAAATCTATATGTTATTCTAAGCTTACCTCAAATGAGCTACCATCTGTTACCATGCAACCTTATTACAAGGCCATTGAATATATTCCCTGTGCTGAACCTTTTATTACCCTTGACTTATTCATTCCATAACTGGGATCCTGTGTCTCCTACTCCCCTTCACCTGTTTTGCTCATCCTCCCACCCCCTCCCCGCTGGAAACCATCAGTGTGTTCTTGTATATGTGGAATCTAAAAACAAAACAAATGAATAAAGAAACGAAAAGTAGAATCAGGCCTATAAATACAAACTGAGAACAATCTGATGTTTGTACCATTCTAATAATAGCAATTCCTCATAAAAATAAAAATGTTATTCACAAAATGTTATGAAAGGACATAATTTATTCATTTTGTTATAAGCTGCATATAAAGTAGTAAGATGATAAGTGAACTTTCCTATGCCAGTAGTTTTTATTTTATTTAAAAATCATGAAGCAAAATTATAAAAATATGAATATTTGTTAATTCTGAATATTGGTATTAATATCTTAATTATGTTTTTCTTATACTATACAAATTCTTCAAACATTTCAAAATATTTTAAAACAAATTGTGTCTTTTCTATGGATGAGGTCTGTCAGATATAAACTCTTTTGTGTTTTTTTCTTTTTCAGATTTTTCAGATTTCACATTTTTCTTAAGCCTCAAATAATTATTCCGTTACTACTATCTCTGTAGATAGCTATCATATCTTCCTTGATACCTTGCTTCAAATTATGGCTTTATTCATGTTTACATGAATGTCATTCCACATGAGTCTGCTTTAGTCATTAGAACCATATGGATGTGTTCCCTATAGATCCCCTGTTGCTTATCAGAGCTCTACAATTCTACCATCCATATATAAATGATATGGATGTTATATTAAATCTGTTAGGACATTCAGCCACTTAACAGAAAGTAAATTAAGTGAGGCAGTGGGAAGCAGTAGCAAGCATCCACTTGTGCCAAATCTGAGCACTGTACCTTCCAATCTACTAAACTCATAGACCTAGAGGTAAAGTCAGAGTGCTTTGGAGAAGACCCATGTATCTGAGTCTTTCTTCTATCTTATGGAATAAAAAGGTGAGAAGCCATCTCCATGTGGCCAGCCATAGATTCAAATGTCTACAACTTCTAGGGTTTATATTGCTGCTCATCTGACTTTCAGCAGCAGCTTGCAGAACTGACTCCTAGATTCTCAATGTTCTATATTCCATCTACTTAATTTCATCTTTATTAGTCCTATTTCTCAGTAAGAAAACAGTTGGCCTCTCCTCTGATATGCTCCTTACTATTATGCATCACAGAAAGAGATTTCGAGATGGAAATATTCTCTTCTTTTCCTATGGAGACCAATAAATCTATACCTAATATTTTAAAAAGGGGGCAAGGAATCTCTAAATTCTTTCACCAACTCAGACACTCAATTTTTTCAAGATTAGTACAGATATTAGTTATGTATTGCTGGCTTCAATTTTCTTCACACGTCTTGGTTTATGGCAGAAATTCCTCATAACCATTGCTAAGAAATTATGTTTATTCTTTTTTAAAAATTTGGATTCAATGTTGTTCAATAGTTGATTCTTTTTGCACATTTCAGTGGATGATAGGAAGTAAAGTTAAGTGAATATGTATTTCATCCCTCAATTTTAACTCATAGACTTTAATCCATTTTGGCTGGGTTTTTTTTGTTTGTTTTGTTTTTTAGGTACCATATGCCAACAGCCAAACAAATGGAGAAACAAAATCATTCCATGGTGTCTGAATTTATTTTGCTGGGCCTCACAGAGTTTCGTGAGTTACAGCTTTGTTTGTTTTTGTTTTTCTCCGTTATCTATGTAGTCACTGTATTAGGTAATCTCATTATTATCTTTGTAGTAAAACTGGACCCTCAATTACACTCTCCCATGTACTTCCTGCTGGCCAACCTCTCCTTTATTGATATGTCCCTGGCCTCCTTTGCTACTCCTAAAATGATCTATAACCTAATTAGTCAATATAAGGCTATCTCTTATAAAGGCTGCATGGCCCAGATGTTCTTCCTTCACCTTTTAGGTGGAAGTGAGATGATGTTACTTGTAGCCATGGCAATTGATAGGTTCATTGCTATCTGCAAACCCCTCCATTACAAAAATATCATGAGCCATCGTGTTTGCATTGGACTTGCTCTTCTGTCCTGGACCACTGGTTTTGTACATACTGTGAGCCAAATGGTATTCACAGTGAGTTTACCATTCTGTGGCCCCAATGTTGTGGATAGTTTTTTCTGTGATCTGCCTCGGGTCATCAGACTTGCCTGTACTGACACTTATATCTTGGAGCTATTGGTCATTGCATTCAGTGGACTACTCGCTTTGTTCTGTTTCACCCTTCTGTTCATCTCTTATAGCATCATTCTGATTACTGTCTGGTATCGCTCCTCTACCGGGTCTTCCAAAGCTTTGTCCACTCTCTCAGCCCACATTACAGTGGTGGTGCTGTTCTTTGGACCTTGCATCTTCATCTATATATGGCCATTCAGCAGGATCTCCATAGATAAGATACTCTCTGTGTTTTACACAATTTTCACTCCCCTTCTAAATCCAATAATCTACACATTCAGGAATAAAGACATGAGAAAAGCAATAAGAAAAATAAAGAACAAGCATGTGAGTCCCAGATCGATCTTTTAACTGAAAGATTACAATCATCAAAGGCATCATCCTCATTGTTGCCATCATCATCATCATCCAAAGATTCTCAGGTATATTATTTCTTATCAAACATAAGTCACATTTTGGGAAATGGTAATCCCTCTCTACACAAGCATATATATGAAATAAAACATCCTGAATTATACATCCAAAACCAAACCATTCCAATATAATTCCATTTATATATAGTAATTTTCAGGTTTTTTCAAATCTAAATGAGATTCTAAATAACTATTTAATGAGTTTTAACCATGGATGAGGCACTTAGCATGTATTTTCTCTTAACTTCACAATGAAGAAAATAGAGCATATTATTATTCTCAGTAGAAAATCAGCATAAAAAATTTTATGATTGCCACAGAAATTTCAAGTGCTAGACCAAGAATCAAATCTAAACTCTAACTTCAAAATCTATGCTTTTATAATAGATTTTCTATATAAATTTTAATAACTTTCATTAATTTATTTCTTGTCCCCTTCTTCACGTGTTTTCAATAAATAACTACAAGAGCAAAAAATTTTCTCACTGACTTGAAAATAAAGAGCCACCAGCCATTTCAATGCCTCATATCTCTGATTTAATAGAAAAATGTATTAATTATCTGAAAAGATTGATCCCAATAATCAAGGTGTTAATCAACACTAGGATTAGTATTCCTCAAAAGGGTAAGAGAGATAAGGTCTGAGATGTGATGTCTCATAATATTTTCATATCAAGTAATAAAAGCAAATGAAAATGTTTTCTACATCGACTGCATCAGTTTACATTTCTATAAACACTGCACAAAGATAACATTCTATGGTGACAGAAAGTGACTACACTTATCCTGATGAACATAAAGCAATGTATAAAACTGCTGAATCAGTCTATTGTTCACCTGAAACTAATATAATATTGTACGTTTATTATATTTAAAGTAAATGAGTATTTTTAAGTAAAGTAAATGAGAATGACATAATTCAATAAAATTTTAAATTTGATTCACTCCACCAAGTTAAGTATCATCATCATCAGATTTATTAGATGAAAAGAAAAGAAGAAAACAATTGGCAATAAAAGAGGACAGCCATTGACACAAGAGTTTCATGATCCATTAGTAATAAAATTATGATTGTATAAGTTAACAATATTTTCCTCCTGAATTCTGTATTAGGGTAACTGTGTATTTATAAAGAAATTTCAAATTCCTTTTTCCCTTTTATTTTTCCTCACAAAGAAGATGTTGCTGATTAACAGTACTATTTAGTCTCTAGGCTACAGAATATTCCTGTGGGATTATGACTAAACTAGAGGAGATTCCAACATGACATGGAGATGCACATAGGAAGCTATGAGAACTTTTAACTTTCCACTTGGAGAAAAGAGGGGAGAGTGTCTTAATTTGTATGCAGGATAAACTAATCTTTCAGCAGAAGCAATTATCTTTGATTGGAAATTTGAATAAAGGTGAAGAGGCATGCATGGATTCTTTTATTTATTTATAACATGCTTTTATTTTTTATTATTTTTTAATTTACAAATAGTTTATTGTCAAGTTGGTTTCCATATAACACCCAGTGCTCATCCCCACAAGTGCCCTCCTCCATGCCCGTCTCTCCCCTTTCCCCCACACCCATGAGTCCTCAGTTTGTTCTCAGCATTCAAGAGTCTCTCATGGTTTGCCTCTCTCCCTTTCCCCCACCATTTCCCCCTTTCTTCTCCCCCATGGTCCTCTGTTAAGTTCCTCCTAATCCTCCTATACGTGCAAACATATGATATTTGTCCTTCTCTGCCTGACTTATTTTGCTCAGCATAACACCCTCAAGGTCCATCCATGTTGCTACACATGATCAGATTTCATTCTTTCTCATTGCCATGTAGTATTCCAT